>NC_092872.1:554722704-554992704 GCF_028372415.1 Notamacropus eugenii
CTGAGGCAACTAGAGTTAAATGATTTCCCCAGAGTCACATATCTAGTAAGTGTCTGAGGCAAGATTCGAACTCGTTTACTTAAGGTTTCACTAATGAGGTAACATCATTCTAGTTCAAAAGATTATCTGACCAAGTGAAACATATAAACATTTATAAAAATGATTGAGAGTTTAAATGATGACATATGGTAGAAATAAGCTATTCTTTTATGCAGTTTCAATAATAGTGACTGAAGGGATATAGCTATGGATTCTTGGAAATCCATTCCACCCTACCACAGGAAATCTTAATGAAAAATTGGCCTAGATGTGAGCACTACTGAATAGAAAAGCAGGGGAAAGAGTGCTGGATCTGGAGACAGAGGTTCTTGCTTCAAATCCTAACTCAGCTTCTCATTACCTAGCTGCCTTACTATTTTAGGCAAAACCATTCAACTTCTCTAGACCTCAATTTACTTACTTGCAAAATTTGGGGATAGAACCAAATGATCTCTGAGGTTACTTCCAGCTCTGAATCCATGATTCCACAAATTGAATTAACTGAACAACTGGCTAAAAGGCTATGAAAATTATTGATAGCATCATTATGGGTTGGGTGAGTAGTCTAGAGGGTGCTGTGGGATCAATATTAAATGTAGATTTATTAAACATCTATTATTAATAGATTTTCCATGGAGAGTGCTAAGAATGCAGTCCTTGAATTCACAGATGACTTTAACCTGGACTGGACTGAGATTGAGCAAGATGTATGAACAAATGATAACGATGTAAAATTTGACCTTGAAAAAATTATATAAACCCTACAGAGCTTTGTTTTGTTTGAAATCTTGATATGAAAAATAGCCTGTCCTCTTGAAGAAACTTCTGCCACAGGCTAGGTTAAAAGAAATAGATACTATTTTTCTGTGGGGAGGGAAGCTAAGATAATGGGTTAAGTGTCAGACAGCAGAGGCAGCCACCTGACTTTCCTCCATTTTGTGAGGCAGTTTTATAGTCATATTGGGAGCCAGAAGTCACAAGGCTGAGGAATGCAGATGGTAGACTAGGAATGGCCAAGGCTGGGAGCAATTAAGAGCAGTTAGTGTTCACAAAATAACAGAGGGCAGTTAAGAAAGTAGTTTGCACCTGTGTTCTGAGGCACAGCCAGGAAGAGTCTGGGGCACAGGGGCCAAGAGCTGTGAATAAGTCTCAGGGCAGCCAAGGAAGAGAATTATAGTATTTGCTAACAGTTAGTTTATTGGTAAGAATGCACTAGTTGTACTTAGATTAAGAGCTCACATTTCTATTGGGTTTTCAGGTTCACATATGCTTTCCTCACAATATCCCTGTGAGGAAGATAGTACAAGTATTATTATGTCAGTTTTATAAATGTAGAAATTGAAACTCAGAGAGGTAAAATTATACCAACGGTCACTCAGAAGGTAAATAACAAAATTATGAGCCAGGCTGAACTATGCTAGAGTCTTAGAATTTTATGTTACACTTAACCTTTTCTCAGACTGTACTATTAGTTCTTTATAAATAAATGTGAGATCATCCATGAGCAGCTAGAAGGATACACATTATATAGAGAGAGTCAGTTAGGTGGCATCATAAATAGTGTTCAGTTTGGAATCAGAAAGACCTGAGTTCAATTTCTGCCCCAAAGGCTTACTAGTTGTGTGACCTTAGGCAAAACACTTAATCTCTTTGAGTCTTAATTTCCTCATTTGTATAAAGGGGAGCAAGGAATAATAACCCCTACCTCACAGGGCACTGGGTTGTGAGGAGCAAATGAGTTAACATATATAAAGTATTTTGCATCATGTAAATAAATGCTAGCAATTATAGGTTACTTGCTTTACAAATGAGGAAACTGAGTCTGAGAGGTTAATGACTAATTCAAGATCATAATCTATTAATTAGCTAAGCTAAGAATTTAAACTCTGTTTTTTTCACCATTCCATATTGCCTCTTTTTCTTCATTCTTCTTAATAAAAGCTCAGGTGAGTTGATCATGTTACCTGTATCGTTTCCAGTTAGGCATACCTGAAATAAGAGTACTTGCTTACCCAGTAGCAGTCAGTAGAAGGCCCAGAATGGTGACTGAGAGAGTTATCACCTGCAAAGGTCTTTGCACACTTTAACCTAATTTAGTGAGGGGAGTGACACATGAATCAACACGTGAAGAAGCATCTAATTAGATGTTGAAGGGAGAAACATAGAAAAAAAGTAATGCCCAAGGATAATAAAAACCAGTAATTGCCATAAGAATGTACAATGGAGTCTGAGATTAATGAAGACCAAAGAAAAGGATGACAGCTATTTAAATAGCTACATAATGGGATAATGGCATTTCAAGCTAAAGGGGACCTCCAAGACCATCTCAAGAGTCCCTGCTCAGATGAAGAGACTAAGATCCAAAGAGTAACTTGACTAAGATTATATAGATAGTGATTAGAAAGTCCAACACTTGAATCCAGGTCTTCTGTTTTGGTATCCAATATTTTTCATGGAATACTGAATCAGTGTGGATTCTCTATATGACCTTGAGAAAATCACATTGATCCTGTTGGCCTCACTTTGGTCCTCTCTAAAATGACAGGGTTGCACTGAGTGACCTCTAAGATCCCTTTCCGCTCTAAATTCTCTGATCCTGTGATCTCATCTGTGCTGAGACAACACTCACAAGACTGTGTTCAGAGGCATTGAGGTATTCAATATTTATGGGACATACCAGAAAGAACTTGACAAGGGAGTTCAGAGGGAAAGATAATTAGGGTAGTGGAAAAATTGATTTAAGAGGGAAGGCTAAATGAGCTTAACATGAATAGGTAGGCAAAATGACTACCAAAGAGAGAAAAGATAGCAATTTACAAACATTTGAAAGGAACACACATTGGGGAAGAAAAGGAATTATTTAATGTAGTAGATGATTCGATATCTAGATGCATCTATTTATCACAGTGATTAGTACAGGCCTGAATCAATCACAGTTATCATCCCTGCCAGTAGGATAACTGCTATTTGGAGTAACAGAATAAAAAGAAGGAAAGGAAAACCTTAACTTGTAAATAAACATTTTAAAAGCAAAACCAATCCCCTTTCATTGTGAAATGAGTTATAGATAATCTGGCATGCATTCAACATATTTATTAAGCTTTATGTGCCAGACCCTGTGCTAGGCACTGAGGTTAAAGAAGTAAGAGACAATACTTTGATATAGGGTTATAAACACTGATATCACTCCTTTTCCACTTACCATATCTGATTGTTCATATCCTTCTTCCAAATGTGCCTTGTTGGGCTATTTTTGGGGATGCTGAGGCAATAGAGGATCTGAATATTTCATCCAAGCTCCCATCAAGCCACTTGCATAAAAACAATTCTTGAGTTTTGCTCTTTTCTCTTAGTATTATTAATCATCCCACTTTCCACTCCTGACAGTTAATAATTCTGAGCCTTCCCAAATATTATCTCTGACTCCCAAACTGCGTGGAGAATGGGAACATCCCTCATGCATATATTTATTCACTGAATATTTACAGAATATGTAGAGAACAGCTCTAGATAACATTGGTGAGATAAAAAGACTATCATTGCCATCTAAATTCGACTCTTTGCCTCCATTCAGGAGAAAGTAGGAGTGAGCTCTGAGAATTTGCAGAGGAATCCCTTGGTAACCAAGAGATTATGGCCCAAGGGATGGTGAAATTTCTCCAAAATAAATTACTACCTGTTTGACCTTGGGAAACCATTTCACGTCTATATCAACTTCAGCTTCATCATCTTTAAAATGAGGTACCTGAACAAGATAGTTTCCAAGATGCCTTTCAAACTCCAATATCCTCTGATCTCCATAACCCAGGTAATGATAGATACGTTGGCTTTTAACAGATGAATGTGCTTAAATCATAGACAAGGTTGAAATGTAAAATGTAAGTAAAACTGTGCTTCTGGTGATGGTCAAATTGTGTGAAGAATTGTTGAAGAAACAAATCCTTTATGTCTAAGGTATATGTATATTCAGGTTACTAGAACAATCATCTAGTTGGGATCTTAATTATAATATGATAATAGTGATGATGATACTGTATATATTCATAATTAATGTTTTATGTGTATGTTTCCATATTTTGGAGTAAGAAATGATCACTTATGCTTGAACTCCTATGTAATATGAACTCCTCCCTGTGCTAATCTTTCCCAAAGCCTTGGGTCTAAATAAGCTCCCCAACTTGATAGAAGCACAATTTACTAAAGGCTATAACATCAAATGGAAGGATGTTAATTCATAACAAATTACATCCAGCTATTTGAATATTCACATATCTTAGAATCTAGAATATTAAAAATTAAAGTCAGAGCTTTGAATTGAATTTAGACGAAAATATTAATGACCAATTTAAGAGTAAAGGATTCTGAGACTGTTGTTAGATGGTATTCATGACAAGTGTGAAATACTCATAGACTTTGAGAGCTGAAAGGGATCATCATCTCTGTGAAGTCTTGACCTACTACAAGATTCCTATTAATAACATCTGTGACTGTAACAGCATCAGGCCTCTATTTAGCCATTCCCTTTAGCTCACTACTTTACCAGGCAGCCATTTTACTACTGAACAAGATCTTCTTTTACAGGAGTTTTCCTTCTATTGGGAAGAAAATCACCTCCTGGTGAAATAATTTTCTGTAAATATCTAGCCTTTGAATAAATAATGATAGTAATAATAACTAACATTTATGTAGAGCTATGTGCTAGGTACAAGGTTGAGTACAGTATGGTTAATATCTCATTTGATCCTCATAACAACCCTGGGAGATAAATACTATTATTATCGTGTTACAGATAAGGAAACTAAGGCAAATAAAGGTTAAGTGATGGACCCAGGATCAGAGGGTTAATATGTAGTCGAATTTGAATTCAGGTCTTCCTGACTCCAGGACTAGCGCTCTATCCGCTTTGCCACTTAATTGCCCCATGTTGTAGAAGCTACAAAACTGAATCTGAAAACAAGTAAAAGGCTGTAATATTTGAGTTTTGAGGCCTTTGTGAAAATGTTTCTTCCTAAGGCACATGAACATCTTCATTTCCTTCCAAAGTTCATTATATTTCCAGATTATGACTATCAATCAATCAGAAAATTCACAAACATGGCAAAGTCATTAACTGAAAGAAGGAAAGAAAAAGACATAGTGGAAAGGAAAAGAAAATTTAAATAGTCTTGAAAAAATACTAAAACATAAACTTCATTTGTTATTTGTACTTATTACTTTGGAAAAAAGTGAATGGTAAGGGGCAACCACATATGTGTTATATAAATGCTTCTAACCTTAAGTTCATTAAATTTGAGAGTAAGAAGAATGATTGGATAGGGGCTGTGTTAAGGAATTAAATAAGGTATTTTTGAAACCCAAGTACTCAGCAGCTGCAAGATGTCTCAACTTCAAACTGATTTTTGTAACTAAAAGCCAGGTAAATTAATCTTTGTTATCAACCTACCAGATAACATGATTCAAACTGTAAATGTCACTCCCCAGGACAAGAAAATAATCATTCTGGTTGTAGAATTGTGGGATGTTTTCCTAGGGAGCCAGGTGCAGCCATAGACATTTTTGGCAAATAGAATAATGTTCTACCATGATCTGACCTGACAGTCACGTTTGTTCATTTATTTTTTTTTTCCAATGTCTTACTATTAGACATATCACATTGTCTACGATCTGGTCCCCTTCCCCCCAGCCATGATTTATTGTGACAGGAAAGTTTAAAAGTAACAAGTAAAATATGATAAACAACATCCACCATCATATTGAGGAGCAGAGCTAAAAGCTTTCTGTCACCATTAATAATACTGTTTAGTTTTTAGCTTTCCAATGAATTGCATTAGTGGAAGAGGAACCACTACAACCGGTGAACTCTTGGTATAGACTATAGACTACCTACCTGTGAAATATGCTGTACTGACTGAATCCTTGCACCTTGAACTCGGGAGAATAGCAGCTAGGTAGGACAGTGGATAGAGCATCGGACATAGAGTCAAGAAGACTTGAGTTAAAAACTAGATTGGGATACTTAACTGTGTGACCATGGGAAAATAATTTAACACTCTGTTTGCCTTGTTTCCCTCATTCAAAAAAAATGGGAAAAATAACACAGACCAGGGTTGTAATGAGGATCAAACGAGAATATGTGTCAAGTGTTTTGAAAACTTTAAAGAGATATTTAAATGCTAGTTTTTGTTATTTTATTATTATGCACTAAATATCGAATCAGTCCATTCCCAGGTGAGGGGAGTAGAAATGGGGCTTCTATTTATCCAACAAGAGCAACACATTCCTTATTCTTGATTTTCCACAGAATCCTAGAACTTGGAGCTGGAAGGGACCCTTGGGAATCAAAGACTTATAAAATCTTAGTCAGAAAGGACTTCAGTGACCATTTAGTCTAACTCATACCTGAATGAGATCTTTCTCTATAATGTACCTGAGAAGCGATCATCTGCCTCTCTTTTGAAGTGGACTACCTTCCAAGGCGACACATTCTACTTTTGAATGCCATCTGTTATTAGAAAAGTTTTCCTTAAAATGAAGCTAATTCAATTTCTCTGCAACTTCTAATCACTCTCTCTGGAAAAAAAAAAGGAGAGCAAGTCTATTCCTTTTTCCATGTGACAGCCCTTCAAATACCTGAAGTTAAAAATCATTTCTTTTCATCCCCATCTCTGCACCTTCAATCATCTTTTCCCTAGGCTGAACATCCCCAGTTCCAATATCCTGGTTGATCTCTCCTCTGGATTCTCAATAGCAGAGGTATCAGTCTCAAATAGAAATGGGACCACTAAATTACACTCAAGGATCCTCAAGGGCTGCATATTGTCTTAGGTTTAAAATGTAATGTTATCTATGTTTTATTGCGTTTTTATTTACTTTGTTAAATATTTCCCAATTATATTTCCTTCTGGTTCGGCCTATACTCCGGAGTTCCCGATATGGTGTTCGTGTTCAATATAGCTTCTTCACACCATTCCTAGAATGTAGTCCCCAAAACTAAGCACACTTCTCCAAATGAAAAAGGGAGAGTAGAAAGGGTTTACCGCCACCCTTGTTCTAGAAACTACGATCGTCTTAATGCAGCCAAAGTTTGCATAAATCATTTTGGTTACCACATCACATTGTTGACTCATGTTCAATTCAACAGCCAGAATTTATTAAACACATACAATGTGCAAGATAAAAGAAAGAATGAACTAATGGATAGAGGTCAGGACTTGAGGTGATTTCAAGTTCAAACTGGGTTCAAGCTGCAGCTCTAACACATTCTGGCTGTGTGGTCATGGTCAGACCTATATTTTAGACATATCAGACTGGCAGCTGTGTAAAGTTCCTATTGGAGAGAGATGATACTGGAAGAAAGGAAACTCTCTCTTAGTGCAATTGTCCTGGTGAAAGATCATATAAAGGGCTAAATCAAATGGCAGTTATATAAATGAAAAGAATGGCATGGAAGTGAGAAATGTGCAGACCTAATCTTTGAGAATTTATACAGAATTATACTCCACCAAAACCTCAAGGAGTTTTCAAAAGAACAGTTGATTAACATTTCCTTCATTTTCAATTTGTAAAATTGACTTTTTGAATTTAAATGTAAAAATTTTACATTTATTCCTTGTAAGCTTCTTGTTATTAGATTGGGGATAGATATATTAGATGTAGATCTGTCATTCAAGTTGGTTGAAATTTTTTTGCTTCCTGATACTGTATATATTATCTGTCTTTTATTTCTGGTTACCTACAAATTTGACAAGCATGCTATTTATTTTATTCAAATCATCATATAATGACCAAAAAATTTTAAATAACAAAGGGCCAAATAGAAATACCTCCATCATCTCACTAAAGAAATCCTTCCAAGGTGGTATTAGACCATTAATTACTATTCTTTAAGTCTAGTAACTTAACCAATTTGGAATTCACTCAACTACACTATCACCTAGCTCACACCTCTTAACTTATTCTCAATAATTGCTTGAAATATTTTATGAAATGTTTTGTAGATAAAAAGTTAAACTTTTCCCAATGCTTCCTAGGATTTAAAAAAAATATAAGTAGCCATTCTTGTTAGTGAGAATCAGATCCATTCAGTCAGTCAAGAAGCATCTGTAAAGTAAGTGCTTACTATGTGTCAGGCATAATGCTAAGTCTGGGATTCAAAGAAAGACAAATACAATCTTTTCCCTCAAGGAGCTTACAGTCTCATGAAGGATATAGCATATAGGATACATACAATAAATATACAAAGGACTGTCTATTTGATAAAAATTCGTGAGATTTCCTTCAGTTGAGAGCTTTCTGTGATTCTATAAAGAGCAAGCAGGGCATTTTAGACTGGGGAGATGCTGTGAACAGTGGCATGGAGCCAATGACCCTGGTATATAAAGGGGGAAAGGTTAAGGGAACCAAGCTTAGTGGAATAGAGCAGAGGCATATTAGATAGAGAGATAAGACTAGAATTACTGGATGGGGCTAGATCATAGAGAGGTCCTAAATGTCAGGACTTGATCTCCTAGGGATAGAAAACTATGGCAACTTCTTGAGTAGAGATTGACCTTATAAAAGTGGTGTTTTTGGAAGTCTAGTTTCACAGTGAAGAAAATAGACACTGGTTTTTTGAAGTGGTAAGGCCCTGGTTAGAATCCTATGACTTTTAAATCAGTATTAAGTCAAATAAGTCACTTCAAGAACACTGGACATAGACCCTTGTAGACATGGGTTCGAATACCATCTCAGATACTTAATTAGTTATGTGACCATGGGCAAGTCCCTAAAATTCCTTTGGACCTCAGCATCCTTAAAATTAAGTCAATAAAATAAGGCAGTCAGACTCCAAGACCTGCGTGATCCTTTCAGCTCTCAATCTACACTCTTATGATCCTAAGATATCTTTAAGCATCTACAGTTTCTTCAGCTATAAAAAAGTATTAGCATTATTATTTACCTTATCTACCTCTGAGAGCTATTATGAGGATTAAATGAACCACTTCAATATTCTTAAGGTCAACAATTTCCTACGCATAGATATTCCCTCTGCCAATAAATATGATATGCCCTTAATACATGGCTCTTTTTGAGTTGTAATTGCTTAAAAAATCCCTTACCCAGTAGATGAGGAGCCTCTCAGCAATGTTGTAGACTGGTCATTGGATACCTGGCACACTAGCTAAGATAGGATAAAGTTTCTTTCTTTTTCTTTTTTTTAAATTTCAGACAAATACTAAAATAAACACATAATAAGAAAAGAAAAAGAAACATTATAAACTTAAATATAAATTTGAATATAAAATAAGATAAAAAAAACATGTCATGTGCATAACAGAACATAGGAGAGGATTCAAAATTTATAGGAATAAGTTATCATTTCAAGACAGCCTTTATATTAAATACTGTGTGTTAAGTTGAAAGTTGTCTATCTTTTCTCTGCTTTCTTGTAGATTTTTTATTGTTTTCTGCTGTACATTTTACTTTGTTCTTTTCCCCTCTTCTTTCCCCACCACCTGCCACCCCAAGGCTTCAATTGACCATAGATATATTTATACATGGGTATTAATATATACATACACATATACATACATGCACATACATACATATATAAACATATACCTTCCCTAAGAGATTGTACTACTAATTTTGTTTTCATTTTTGTGCATATCTTTTTTTCCTATCTCTCCCAATTCCTCTACTTTATTTCTACCTGCTACCTTGCCTTCCTATTACTTAACCTACTCCCATTCCAGCAATTCCTCCCTTATCTTCCCATTCCCCTAAATCTAAACACACTTCTGTACTCCCCTTTTAACCTATTCCCTCATGCTCCCCTGAAAAGATCCCTCCTTTATCTTCTCCCCCTCCCTATCCCTTCAGAATTTTATTTCCTTTTTTAAATTTAGAAGACTTTTATATTCTTCTAGATGTGTATGTATTTTCCCCTCAAACCCATTCCTGATGAAAGAAGGTTTTGAGAACTAATAGCTCCCTGCCCCATCTAATTCTTCTGTATTGGTTCTTCCACTTGCACCTCATTTGTATAAGATAATTACTCTTTTAACCTTCTTGAATGGTTTTACTTTTTAAAGTCATATCATACTCAGGTCTACCCCAATCTTTCTTATGAGCTACCTAATTACTAGTAACAATCTTAGACATAAAATAGACATAAGAAAATGTAAAAATTTCTATACACGAAAGGTAAACATTCTATCCTTATTTAGTCCCTCTTAATTGGTCATTGGCATATGCCTTATATTTCTCTTGACTCTCATATGTCAACTCTTCTAATGAGTTCAGGGTTTGTTTGTTTTTAACAGAGTCTTCAAAGTCTGACAGTTGATTAAATATCCATTTTTTTCCATTCAAAATTATATTTAGCTTTGCTGTATATGATATTTTCAGATGGAAGTCCAGTTCTTTTGCTTTTCAATGTATGATGTTCCAAGACCTGTGATCTTTTAGTGTCATCAGTGCTAGGTCTTGTGTGATTCTAATTGTGGTACCATCATATGTAAATTTTTTTTCTTGTTCCTCATAATATTTTATCCTTGATCTGGGGTTTTTGGAATTCAACTATAATATTTCTATTATATATAAATATATATTTATTTAAAATATTAATTTAACTATAATATAATATTCACTGAAATATTTCCTTGCAGGAAACAACACCTAAAAGAGATCCATTATTAGGTGCTGATGGATAGATTTCTTTTTATTTCTGCTTTCCCCTTCTGTCCTAATTTTCAGCATGACTTTCTTTAATTATTTCTTGTATTATTGTATCAAAATTCTTTTTTTTTAACAGAACTGTCAGCTAATCCAATTATTCATATGTTTTCTTGATCTGTTCTCTAAATCCATTGCTTTTCTTATGTTTCACATTCTCTTCTGCTTTTCATCATATATATTATATTATATATACATAGACGTACACATATATGTAGATATATGTGTACGTCTATGTATATATGTGTGTGTGTGTACATGTATATATATTACAGCTTCACTGGTTTCCCCTTGCCTAATTCTGATTTTCAAGGAGTCATTTTCTTCCTTAAGATTCTGGGTCTCCTTTTCAAATTGGTTGACTTTCTTGTCATAATCTTACTGTTTTTCTTGTATTATTCTTATTTTTCTTTTTAATTTTTCCTCAATTTCTGTCATTTTATTTTTAAACTCTTTTTTAAGTTCTTCAATGAATTCTTTTTGAGCAGGTGATCATTTGACATTACTTTTTAGGGTAGAAGAGGGTTTCTTTGCTTCAGTATCCTCGTCTGAAGATGAACCCTGGTCTTCTCTATTCCTCTGATCCTCTTTATTTCTCCTCTCTGATCTTGAATTCAAATAGCCAGAGTGGTCTTCCCACCAAGCTGGCTTCTGCACTTACCAGGAATGTGCAGGTTTGTTCCTTCTTGCCCCCACTGATCCCCTAAGCACAGATGGGTCTGACATTCCTTGTCATTAGAGGTTCCCTAGATCTTCCCCAGGTCAGACACCCAACTCTCCTGACCGTACCAGGGTAAAAGTTCCTGTGACTGGGGCCAAGGCAGCCTTCCAAACCAACTAACCCCAGGGCTTGCCACTTGTTGCATGAGCAGCTTGCTGATAGTTGTTAAACGGAATCCTAGCCTGGAGGCATTTGCTCTTCTCATGGAGGAAATCTAGTCCTGGGATTTTTCTTCTGGTCTCCTCTGACTGTCTCAAGACCATTCCTCTTATTTGCTTTCACTGTTCTATGTTTGCCCAGAAGTGCTATTTTATCTCTTTCCTAGAGGAAAATCTTGAGAGCTTGAAATTTTCTGATGTACTCCACCATCTTACCCAAATCCTCTCCCTATTGGATAAAATTTCAAAGCCTTTTTTGGCTTGGGTTAACCTGCCAAACTCTGCTAGAACAACATTCAAGGACCTAAGGTCACTTTGGAAGAGCTCAAAAAGGATTTTGAAAATCAAGTATGAGAAGTAGAGGAAAAATTGGGAAAAGAAATGAGAGTTATACAAGGAAATCATGAAAAACAAGTCAACTGCTTGCTAAAGGAACTGCTTGTTCAGGAAGAACTGGAGAAAGTTTACACTGCAGATAATTTGGTAAAGAAGCTTTGCAATTGTAAAAGCAGTATTAATTGAATCCATGCTATGATAATAACAGCTAACAATTACTTAACACTATGTGCTGGACACTGTGCAAAGTGCTTTACAAATATTACCTTTTTGATCCTCATGGCAACTCTGGGAAGTAGGTGCTATTATATCCCCATTTTATAGCTGAGGAAACAGGTAAACAGAGGTTCAAGTGACTTATGCAGGATAATCCAGCTAGTAAGTGTGTAAGGGTAGATTTGAATTCAGTTGTTCCTGACTCCAGGCCCAGCACTTATTATACCACATCACTGTCTCAATTCAGTTCACTGAACATTTGTTAAGAGCCTACTGACTTCCAGCCAATGCGCTATGAACTAGAGAATATAATGGTAACAATGAAAGAGTTTAAAGGTAAAGCCTCACTATAACATTGGTGTTAGAAATAAAGATGAAGGGAATCAGCTGGAGGGAGTCTTAGAGAGTACCTACTCCAAGGGTGGGAAACCTGTGACCTTGAGGCCATATGTAGCTTTCTAGGTCCTTGAGTGTGGCCTTTTGACTGAGTCTAAGTTTTACAGAACAAATCTTTTTATTAAGGGGATTTGTTTCATAAAACTTGAACTCAGTCAAAAAGCCACATTCAAGGACTTAGAAGGTCACAGGTTCAACACCCCTGATTCCAATCCCTTCCTTTTATAGGAAAACAGACAATTTCCAAAGAAAAATGATTTATCCAGCAATACACAGGAAATAAGTTGCAAAGGTGATATAATATGTGTGCTACAGGTTTTCTGGTTGACAGGGAGACAGGTAGTCTCTTGTAATGACAGCAGCAATGGTTGATGAATCCTAAGTCTTGGGTTCAAGTATAAGCTCTGACATATGCAACTATGTAAACCCATGTAAATCAGCTTCCCCTTCTTAACTTTGTTTACCTTCTCTGTCACATGAGGAAAATGATTATCTCAAAGGAGGAAAATGTTTTGTAAACCTAGAAGAACCATACAGATAAGTTGTCATTGTAGCTGAGAGTTGTTTTTGTGGCACAGTGGGTAGAGAGAGTGCCTCAGAGTCAGGAATATCTGGGTGTAATCTCCCTTCTGAGATATATTGATTGTATGACTCTACAAAAGTTATTTTACCTCCCCGTAGAGGTGGCTTGTGGCACAGTGGATAGAGCACTGGGTCTGGTGTCAAGAAGAGCCTAGTTCAAATCCAGCCACAGATATCAACTAACTGTGTGACTTTGGGCAAGTGATTTAACCCTGATTTTTCTCCATTTCCTCAAATGCAAAATATGGATAATAATAGCGCCCCCACCCATGATTGTTGTGATGATCAAAGGAGATACTATTTGTAAAGAGTGCTTAGTATAGTACCTGGCACATAGTAGGCACTGTATAAATACTTATTCCTTTCCCTTTTCAGTATTTTAGGCTATTGTCTAATAATAGCTACCAAGTGTTTGTTAAGAATTACAAAGCACTTTACATGACTTACCTCATTGAATTCTTATAACTATCTTGTGAGGTGGGGAGCTATCATTATCCCCATTTTATATATGACAAAACTGAGGCGAAGAGAAGTTAAATGACGACTCTGGTCACATAGCTAGCAAGTGTCTGAGACAGGATTTGATCTTAGGTCTCTATTCCAAATCCAGCACTATAACATTACCAAGCACTTTCTAATCTTCTCTTGTAGAAGAAATTTCCTCAAAGACAGCTTCCTACACCAAAGAAAACCATAAGTCCAGACTAAGAAAAAATTATTATTAGTGTTAATAATTATAATAATAAATCTAATTCTCTATATTACTATGTTAATCCATATGTAGGAAATCAAACAGAACTTAATTCTTTGTGTAACTAGATATATGGAATAGTAAAATGCTTCTTTCTAAAGGACTTTGCTAGATTCTGAATTGACAAGCACCTAACCTTCAAAGGGCTCACAGTTTGAAATTATCCCTGGACAGCCCTCCAACTCATACCATTCCATATTAGCATTCAGACAATAAAGCTGAAGCCAAATATTTCTGTCACTGACAATATTATGAGTTCTTGGAGAGTAACTGAAAAAACTGGAATGCATGGGCTTGCTTTCACATAACTTTGGGCCTTTTCGATGATCAAAAGGTAATTTCCATTCCATAAAGTGTGTGTGTGCTGGAGGCTCTTAGGCAATTACAATGATGTTCAAAGTCGGATTAAATACCATAAAGCAATACAACAGACCTGATTGATCTTTTGAAAGTTTATGACCCTTTTTTGTTCATCCTCTTCCTCTCTACCCTCCTGCAACTACCCATTCCACTTCCCAATAGGGGCATCTACACACACACACACACACACACACACACACACACACACACACACACATACACACACACATACACACCCCTACCTCATTCAAAGAAAGCAAAAACCCTCTAAAGAAATTGGACTGGGAGGAGTGGAGCCAAGATGGTAGAGTAGAAGGATGGACCTGTAGAAGCTCTCTCCTCACAATCCATAAAATACCTGTAAAAATTACTCTAAACAGAGCAGCAGAAGCTACTAAACAACAGAGTGAAAGACATTTCCAGCCCAAGGCATCCTGGAAAGCTAACAAGAGAGGTTTATTGCACCAAGCTCAGAGTGGGGCCTAGCCCACGGAGCCCAACCCAACCTTGGCTGTGAGACGTGGCACAGACAGGACCAGAACAGGCTTCAGGGCACAGAATCACAGGTAGCAGCTGTGATTCCCAGATTTCTCACCCCATAAACACCAAAGACAGCTTCAAAGGTCACTGAAAAAGCTTTTTCATCTAGGTGAGAAGGGAGCAGGGTCCTGTCCTAGCCCCTGAACAACAGTGTCCATTTTGTGGAGCCCTAAGGCTAAAGACCCTGGGGGAACTGAGTGGCTGATATGGGTCTCAGCCCTGAGTGGAAGTCCTGGGATCAGGAGGGGCACTGGCCTGGTGGAGCTGACCGAGGCTCTGGACAGAGAATCCTACTTATAGATTCTGGGCAGAAGAGTGCTTGTGGTTGTTCCCAGACCAGAGCATAGGCCAAGAGAGGAGTAAACTCTGATTGTGCCACTTTGAAGGAACGGAGAACTTACAGGTCCCTAGAGTATACCCTCCTCTTGACAAAGGATTCAAAAGTCAAGTAACTGGCTGGAAAAATGCCCAAAAAAGGGGGAAGAATAAGATTATAGAAGGCTAGTTTCCTAGTGAACAGGTATTTTCTTCCATTCTTTCAGATGAGGAAGAACAATGCATACCATCAGAACAAGACATAAAAGTCAAGGCTTCTGCATCCAAAATCTCCAAAATAAATATTCAATGCTCTCAGGCCATGGAAGAGCTCAAAAAGGATTTTGAAAATCAAGTAAGAGAAGTGGAGGAAAAATTGGAAAGAGAAATGAGAGTGATGCAGTAAAATCATGAAAAGTGAGTCAAGAACTTGCTAAAGGAAACCCCAAAAAATGCTGAAGAAAAAATAATACCTTTAAAAATAGAATAACTCAAATGGCAAAAGAGGTTCAAAAAGGCAATGAAAAGAAGAATGCTTTAAAAAGCAGAATTAGCCAAATGGAAAAGGAAGTTAAAAAGCTCATTGAAGAAAATAATTCTTTAAAAATGAGAATGGAGTGAATGGAAGCTAATGACTTTATGAGAAATCAAGAAATTACAAAACAAAACCAAAAGAATGAAAAATAGAAGACAATGTGAAATATCTCACTGGAAAAACAACTGACCTGGAAAACAAATCCAGGAGACACAATTTTAAAATTATGGGACTACCTGAAAGCCATGACCAAAAAAAGAACTTAGACATCAACTTTCATGAAATTATCAAGGAAAACTGCCCTGATATTCTAGAACCAGAGGGCAAAATAAGTATTGAAAGATCCACCAATCACCTCCTAAAAGAGATCTGAAAAGAGAAACTCCTGGGAACATTGTGGCCAAATTTCAGGGTTCCCAGGTCAAGGAGAAAATATTTCAAGCAGCTAGAAGAAAACAATTTTAGTATTGTGGAAATACAATCAGGATAACCCAGGATCTAACAGCTTCTACATTAAGGGATCAAAGGGCTTGGAATATGATATTCCAAAAGTCAAAGGGACCTACCAGCAAAACTGTGTATAATAGTTCAGGGAAAAAAATGGTCAATCAATAATATAAGGACTTTCAAGCATTCTTGATGAAAAGATCACAACTGAATCGAAAATCTTTCAAACACAAGAATTAAGAGAAGCATGAAAAGGTAAACAGGAAAGAGAAATCATAAGGGACTTACTAAAATTGAACTGTTTATATTCCTACATGGAAAGATAATATTTGTAGCTCTTGAAAATTTTCTTAGTATTTGGGTAGTTGGAGAGATTATATACACACACACACATATACACAGAGGGCACAGGGTAAGTTGATTGGGAAGGGATGATATCTAAAAAAATAAAATTAAGAGGTGAGAGAGGAATATATTGGGAAGAGTAAGGGAGAAATGGAATGGGGCAAATTATCTCTCATAAAAGGGGCAAGATAAAGCTTTTTCAATGGAGGGGAAAAGGGGGGAGGTGAGAGAGAAAAAGTGAACCATACTCTCATCACATTTGACTTAAGGAGGGAATAACATGCACATTCAATTTGGTATGAAAATCTATCTTACACTATAGGAAAGTAGGGGGAAAGGGGATAAGTAGGGTGTAGGGGATGATAGAAGGGAGGCCAAATGGGAGGAGAGGGTAATTAGAAGTAAACAATTTAGGAGAAGGACAAGGTCAAAAGAGAGAATAGAATAAATGGGGGACAGGATAGGATGGAGGGAAATATAATTAGTCTTTCACAACATGGCTATTATGGAAGTCTGTTGCAAAATTATACATATATGTTGCCTACATTGAATTGCTTGCCTTCTCAGTGGGGATGGGTGGGAAGGGAGGATGGGAAAGAAGTTGGAACTTAAAGTTTTAGGAACGAATATTGAAAACTGTTTTTACATGCAACTGGGAAATAAGAAATACAAGTAATAGGGTATAAAAATTTATCTTGCCCTACAAGAAAAGAGAGAAGATAGGGATAAAGGAAGGGAGGGGTGTGATAGAAGAGAGGGCAGGTTGGGGGAAGGGGTAATCAGAATGCATGTTTTTTTGGGGTGGAGGTAGGGAGAGATGGGGAGAAAATTTGGAACTCAAAATCTTGTGGAAATGAATGCTAAAAACTAAAAATTAATAAATTAATTTTAAAAATTAATTAAATAAAAAAAGAAATAGAGCTAGTAAGGTCTATTACTTCAAGTCAGTCTTCTCACTTCTCTAAGATGGGCTCACCCAAAACTGGAAGCTAACCTTAACCTAGAGACTGATCTTCCTATCAGTATAAGACTGTCACATTCCATACAATTTATAATGCAAGGATACTTTTCCTCTGCTTTGATATTGCTTCTTTGTTATTGCCCTTAAGTGGGATAGAATATACTTAGTAGTATTTATTTTATTTTGAGGGAAAATCCTATAAGAAAGATTTGTTCTGGTTGGGAGATATCTGTCTATGTGTGCTTATCTGAATTGATCTATGGCATTTCTGGGAAGTTATTGAACAGCTTCCAGACAGTGGCCCTAATTGGGATGAAGTTCCATTGGGGAAGTAAATCCTATTGCAAATTACCATCCTTTTTAATATCATCTTGAGCTCATCTGTCATTTTTCTCTCAAGAACACAGAGCATTCACATATATTACTATATTTATGCTAACATCCTACCCATGGACTGAGTATTATTTTGCTTATTCTAGTGGGTTTTAGTATATTCAAGATAATAGCTGATTCCTAGAATTCTATAACTGTTTTTCTTTTTTTCCATTAGACTTTGTACAGCTAGCAGTCACATTATCATCATCATCATTATTATACAGAAGAAAGTGTGCAACATATCACTGATGGCTGCAAAAATTTAACATCTGCTGGAAACTTAGAAAAGCATAATCAGGTAACTAGAATTATGTGCCAGAAATTCAGTAGCCTTTACGAACTAACAGATAACAAATCAGTAAACTTACAAATATTAACCAAGAAATATTCTTGAAAAGTCACCAAATTCTGGTACCACAGGATCACCACAGACAAAACTGTTGCCTCAAATTACATGAAAATAACATTGAGCCATAGCAACTTAAGAACAATATTTTTAAATGGATATTGCCATGCCAAATATGTCTAACCTCCCAACCTCATAATATACAAAATTTTCAAAATACGGAGACCTTCTAAAAGAAATTAAAGGCATATGGAAACCATATAAGACACCTGCAGTCCCTGACATCCTGTCTACTACTGGAGTTATCCCATAAATTCTTTGTGAATCCACAAGAAAAAAATAAACTTACATCCCAATATTTTTATTCAACTACAAAAACAGTCCTTATCCACCTGCACAATAATCCTCAAGACTTTAAATATTAAAGAATAACAACAAGATAGCTATTTGTCCTTTCACCATTTCTATTTGTACCCTACCAAAAAAAGATGAGAGAATAAAGTTAAAGCAACAAAGAAGACAATGGCAATGAAGATAATAGCAGACATCTATATAATGCTTTCAAGTTCACAAAGCTTTATGTATATTATCATTTTAATTAGATAACATACACATACAAATTAGATATAGAGGTAGATATCGATAGAGATAGAAAGATTAGATAGAGATGTAGATATAATAATCAATAGCCAATTGTGTTCGTCCTTCTTGCCGAAGAAGACCAGGCCAACAGAGAAATGATGACATAACTTGCACTTGACTTTGTTTTGAGTGAGGGAGGGCTGTGCAGGTCACCAGCCTCACTTCTCCTCCAGAGCCATCTGAATCCAGTGACCAGATATTCATCAGGATGACTGGAGATGTCCCAGGATGAGGCAACTGGGGTTAAGTGATTTGCCCAAGGTCACACAGCTAACTGAGTGTCAAGTATCTGAGGTGAGATTTGAACTCAGATCCTCCTGACTCCTGTACTGGTGCTATGTCTACTGCACCACCTAGCTGCCCACTCAATCAATAGCCAATAAACATGAATTAAAAGCCTAATACATTCCAGGCATTCTGCTAAGCACTAGGGATACAAAAACAAAACAGAACAAAAGAATGATAGTCCCTGGCCTCAAGGAATTTACAGTCTCATAGGAGATGACAATAAACAAAAGGAAGCTGAAGGGGGAGGAGGGCAGTTTCCAGAGAGTACCAAATTAAGGGCCTGATATTTGTGGATTAAAAAACTAAGCAGAGCCCCTAATGGGAAATGAAGTTAACAGGAAAATTCTGAACTCTCAAAAAAAGAAAAGTTTTTATGTACATATATACATACATCTATTCATTCACACACACCTCTTCTGTGCTCACACTCCCAACTCACTAGTCAATGTCTGTTTGTCCTTATGGATTCTAGCGACAACTCTAAGAAGGATGGGATTTTCAGGGATGGTTGCTCAGTAGCCCCCATCAGTATGTTTTCCATTGATTATAAGCCATAGTCTCAATTAGCTTTCAGAAAAGGGTATTTACTAAGATGGTAAAAAAAAAAAGCCAGATGAAAGAAAACATTTCTTCTCAAAAAACTGAGAAACACTTTTCCACAAGAATACAAAGAATCCACAGGAAGAGTTGACTTTAAATTTAGATGACCATGAGGAGATGGATAGAAAACATGTCAGACCAAAGTGTAAATTCATAACTGCTGGTTCCTGGAAATTTTTTCTTGAGTTTATAGTTGGCATTCTTTTCTGCTTCAAGAGATCATATCCCTTGAAGGTTCTTTATCCTTCTCAGGAGTTTGGCTCAAACTTTAAGCATCATCTCTGGTAATCAAATCTTTTACCCTTAGCTATATCCATATAGACTAAGCTCACTGATGGACTTACTGAGCTCACTAGCATGACAGATTTTCCCAGACATTCATTTTGATTTCTTTTTTCACCCAATGAACATATTTTGTAAAGAGATCAAAGGGTTTCTACCATCTTATAAATATATTTAAAATTTCATTGTGATCATTGATGGACTGAATGATTAATTGGGGATGGGGGAGGGACCCTCTCTGTATATGTGTGTGTATGTATTTGTGTGTGTGTATATAAACATAGGTACACATATGTGTGCATACTACTTGAAATACTGAACTGTAATGTTTCAATATTTCAAAAGATCTGTGATTTTATCATTGTGAGCCTTATATACTCTATAATGGAGGGTTTCATGATTTGCTATGCTCAAAGCTTGTCTATGAATGAGAGTCTCTTTACATATTGTACTATAAGCCTTTCCAACTTTGTAGAACCTTCCAGAGACAGGCATCTATGGCACATCCATACCACAAGAAGACCATGGAAAAGGACTTTGGCAAAGTTTAAATTTAAAATGTTACACAATATAGCTATCACATGCTTAGACTGCATTATTCTTATATAAATTTTAGTCCCAGTGCAGCTACAGATATTTCCTCACATCTGTATCTTTGAATGGCCAGATCATTCCTACCCAAATCTGAAACATCAGCAACATAGAGATTCAAGGCCATTAGGGACATTAACCCTGACATTATCTCTGCTACACAAGACAACTATCTTCTAAATAGAAACTAGTTCTGTTTAGAAGAGAAGCTCTTTGAAAAAAAGGACATTTCCCCCCTTTTTGTCTCTATTACCCTAGCATGTAAGGTATGCCTAGCGGAGTGATTGGCACATTTAACAAACAAGGCTTTTAAGAAACTCTCATAGATTTACTTGGTGATTGTTTGTTTGGATGGTTTAGAAAGGTTTCGAAGCTAAGTTCTCAGAGTCTGAAAAGTGGCTTTTAATGGGTTTTCTGTTTTGCTTATGATGCTTATTACAAATCACACTAACTTGGCATTTGCATTACTAATAGTCTAGTGTCAACATATCTCCAATTTTAATAAATCATTCTCTGAAGTTGAACAAGGCCTACCCAACCATTAGACTATTGGTAGGGGATGCCTGCAAATTGGCCATTTTCCTCACATAGACCATATCATCATATTACAAATATACAAAAATATGTAAAAAATGTTGTAGTTCCCTAAAAATATGAAAACTCCATAATGTCAAGAAATTCCTAATAATACAGATGTAATCTGGACCCTTATGTATATACCTTTTAAAGCAAAAAGAAAAAAATTTTCCATGCCTACTAGTCAGCAAAAAGTTGACGTGGCTCTGGGGCTTTACAACCTCAGCGAACTAGAGATATTCCAAGGGGATACTGCTTCTTGTTCTACTTTTTCTTTGTTTCACTGGATATTAATTAGTCCCTTGGGAATAAAACCATAAAGAGTCTTACAGCACAGTTTAGCAGTAGTATGACTATTCACATTGGCTAGAGCATTGATTAATTTGTTAATTAGTCTTTAGACTTCTTTATTGAAATATATGTTACCAATTAATAACTGCTGATCACCAACAGCCTACTAGACACCATGGAGCATACACAGAATAAGAAGCAGTCATTACCCATGGGCTCACCATCTTAATTGGTTATAGGGGTGTGAATGAGAAGAAAGGAGAGGAAACACTCTCTGAGGAATGAAGGAACTGAGGTTGAGAATGTCGAGTTCAGTGGCAAAGAGTTCATCTAGTAGGTCCTAAGGTAATTCAAAATTGCTTTATGGGCTTGTCTTAAAAGGGAGGATTTGAACTAATGAATGAAGAGGTACAGTGGAGTTAATTTGATAGTAGAAGGGTATTGATTTATTCTCCAGGAACTTTTCCTAAAGGATAAATATTGGAGTGGTGATGGAGTAGCTCAGAACAGTAATCTTAGAAACCAACTAAACTTAATCATGGTCTGGTTGTCATCAAGGGCACAGACCTTAGAATCTGAGGTCTAAACTGATGACTTGCTCTAGTCAGTCCCACAGTTCCCCACTTTTTGCTGCAGATTATACAAAACACTAGGTTCCCACATCCTACACACAGAGGTTCAGGAGCTCCTAAGAACACAGATGACAAAGTGCTTCCTGGATGCATATTGGAATGTTAAGAATCAGAGGTAGAGATGTCAACTACCCCAATCAGACAATAGTGAAGGAATTCCATTACTTAGGTCAAGGTGGTCACTGATTCACATGGTCCTGCAAGTTTTCCAGCTATGGAGCTCACCATTGTTATATTCAAAAATAACTTTATTTAACAAGAGAACCTGTATCAGAATAACCCAGATCAGGCTAATTGCACAAATCATTTAATTTACCTCCTCTGCACTTCAATCTCCTCATCTAGAAAGTCACTATAATGATATACATCTTGAAGGCTTGATAGGGTTTTTACAATTTAAAATTCTATGTAAAACATATATTTTCCCATGCAGCCAATGAGGGAATTTGTTTTGCTTAACTATGCATATTTGTTTCAAAGGTTTTGGGGGTTTTTTTTGTTTTGGTTTGTTTTGGTTTGTGTTTTAATTTTTTTCAGATGAGGAGGAAGGGAAGGTGGCAGGGAGAGAAAATAAATGTCTGTTAATTGAAAAAAGAGAAAATTTAATAAAAATGAAAAAAGGCTATGAAATTTGAATTACAGGTTTTAAAATTTTGTTTTTTACCTACACCTACTTTGAACATCTTCCACACAGAATCCTAAATAGGAATTTCAAATGAAAACAGAATCTATGCAGTCCAATTCTTATTCACCTTAGCATTTCACATAGCTTTCCCACCCACTGAGATCCCTCTGAAGGCAAAGCTATGTAAATCCGCGTGGAGAAGGACTAATGTCGCCTAGCAGAGAATGAGATTCCACTCCCCTAGAGAACTGTAGCTGTTCACTGAACTCTATAAATATCGCATCATTTTTTTATTTGACCAAATTTCACCCAGGTATTTCAGATCATCTAGATTATTTCTTTGAAAAATTAGGTGTTTTGCTTTGTCGTTTTCTATTTGATGTCATTTATTTTTATTATTTTTTACCATATTTTATACATCATATTGTAGCCATAATAAAGAAATCTATTTATTTGGACCTGGAGGCATTATTCTAAATATATATTCTTCTCTAGCAGACCTTAACCATGTAGGCTTTTTTCCTAGAACGAGGTTTATTAGATTTCTTGGTAGAAAGCAGAAAAGATTTTTCGAATTACGTCTCTAACTCATGATCAGACATCTAGCAGCTATGAGCATTCTCAAACAAGACATGCATGCAGAAATCCAATTTAACATCCTCTCTGACAGTGATTTGAAAATTCTGCATGTTTTCCTCCTGATAGCTAAAACGGCAAGTTATTCTGATTTATAACTTGAAAGGAAAAGCCTTTATCCACTTTTGGCCTTTTGTCCCCATCTGTATTCAAATCAATAGGTTTGCTAGATTAAGAATCAGGCAAGAAAAATGACCTTGAAATATTGTAATGGTTCTAACCATACAGCTAAGATGGCTAATTTTCTTTCTGAAGAGTGAATGAATGAATGAACCAAAGAACAGCAGAGGTCAAAGAGATTTCAGAGACACCTAGTATTATTTATTTCATTATATAAATGTGAAAACTGAGGACCAGAAAAGGGTAGTTGGCACCCAAAGTATAAAGAGTGTTGATGGCCGAGCTAATATTATGCTACCAATATTCTGACTTTTAGTACAGTGATGAAAGGGCAGGTTATATGATGGGAGAAAGAACTAGACTGAAAGTCAAGGTAACAATAATTCTTGTTTCCAAAATTCTTTAAGATTTGTGCAGACAAACAACACTGTTTGTACAGACAAATGACCTCACGCTCCTAACCCCTATAAGGAGACTATAAACTCTTTTAGAACAGAGATTATTTTTCATTTTGTCTTGATATCCCACATACCTAGCACAGGATAAGCACTTCATAACTACCTGTCAAAGGGAATTAAATAGTTTTTTTAAGTATCATTAACCTCATTTTATAGAACAAGACATTGAAGCTCAAAATAAAAGGTTGTGACTTGCCCAGAATTACAGAATAAGTCATCACTAGAACTAGGGTTTAAACCCAAATCTCTTGACTCCATGTTGAATGCTCCTTTCATTTCAATTCCATTACAAAATGCAAACTCCTTGAAGGCAAGAACTATTATATTCTATTACAACTCGCTCAGTGTTTGGTTCATAGATAATGCTTAGTAAATACTTGTTAGATTAGTTGATCAAACCTACTACCTTTTTACTTTGAGCAAGAGGAGTGAATTAGTGATGATTGAATATGACTCCAGAAGACTCTTTCTCCTATTGTACAAAAGAAATTTCACTCTAGAAATTCCCAGACCTCCTGCCCGGAGGTAACTCCTCATTTTTCCTTTGTTTTTTATATAAAACAGTTATATGCCAAATATAGTGGGTCAGAAGATCCTTGAATTTATCATTTTTATCCTTTTTTTTCCCTGCACCTGAGGTAGGCACCCACCCAGATGAATTTGTATTATAAAAACTGTACTGCATTTGGGAAACTGCACAGTGATTCCAAACTACTCCAGGTAACACACACACACATATATACATATATATTGCATGTATGTACATGCATGTGCGTGTGTATATTATATGGGTGTGTGCATATATACACGTGTGTAAACATCTTGAACATTAATAAAAATCACGTAATATCACCATCTCAGAGTAACTTAAATTAGGAGTACCCCAATAAGCAATGGAGAGGCCTCTAAGGGGTATCAGTAGGCTACAGCATAGCACCAAAGAAGATCTGTATGTGAAAAGTGTTGTAAACGGTACCACCCATAACAAGTATAATGGAGAAAATAAAGACATTACTCATTTATGGAAGAAAGGAAAACATTTAGAAGGCTAAATAGTATGATAGCAACCAATTAATATCAATATCAATTAGTAAGCATCAATAAATTAATAAAGGAGCATGCAGTAAGAACCTACTCCACCACAAGCACTATGCCATGCGCTAAATACAGAGACAAAAATGAGACAGCATTGGCCTTGAGGAACTTACAATCTAGTCAGGAGAGACATATATATGTATAGCTAAAGATAAGGTACATATATAGTAAATACATATAATACATGAAAAGAACTGAATATTACTGCACTGTAAAAAATAAAAGTCAATGTATGAATACAGGCAAGCATGGGAAGATTTTTATGAACTTATTATGCAAAGTGAAGTACGTAGAACTAGGGAAACAATAAATATAACAGAAATGTAAATGGAAGGAACAAGAACAAAATCAAAAATGAATATTAAAAACTAATAATTTTAATAACTAAGATTGGCCCCAAATAAGTGGTATGAGAATGAATCATCCTTCTTTGCAGAGGTGGGGGCTTCTGTGTGTGGAACGATGCCAACATGGATTTGGCTGGTGTGTTGGCTGAGCTCTCTTGGTTTCCTTCTTTTTTATCCTTTGCTACAAAGGTAGCTCTCTGGAAAGGGAGAGGAAGAGATACTTTGAGAAATGAGGGTGACATAAAAATCATCAATCACTTTTTAATCATAAAACAAACAACAAATAAAGAAAATCAAGGTTAGGAGTGTGTGTGTGTGCGTGTGTGCATGTGTGTGTGTGTGTGATCTGGAAGCAATAAGAGCCAATGAAAATTTTTGAGTAAAGAAGTAGCATAGTTGGATTTCTGCCTTAGGAAACTCACTTTGTCAGCTGCATGTAGGGTAGACTGGTAGGGAGAGAGCCTGGAGACAAGAAGGTAATTTATGAACATATAAGGAGGCACTTACCTTGAGCACTGGAAACGGCCTGAACATGGTGACAGAATCGGTTCTGTGATAAACAAACCCTGTCACATGGGGGCTTGGAGCCTCACAATTTAAGGAATTATCCCTCGTAGAAAGTGGAATAGCAAATGTAGCTGGCAAAGTTGATTCTGTGCTTCCCAGTTGTAGGAAATTCTTTACAACCCATGAGACTAGATAAGAAAAGTAGGGCCAGTTGATGAAGAGCCTAGGATTTTAAACTGAGGAGTTTCAATTAGATCATATGGGCAATAATAAGTCATCCTAGGACTCTAAGTCTAGGGCACAATTTAGCTGACCATGCCAAAGCCACTGGATATAGTAGAGTCAGCATCACTCTCCCCTCTCTCTTTTTTTCCTGGAATAGAGGATTTATGTATTGGCAGGAGTAATTCTGTAGGTTTTCAACTCTGTATACTGTGTTGAAAAACATTCTGAATTTGGAACCAGAGAACTTGAGTTAAAAATCTTTCTAAGTCCCTCACTACTCGCTGTGTGAGGTTGAGAGAGTTACATTATTTACTTATCTGTAAACTGAGGGCATTGGGCTAAATGATGTTGAAAATCATTCTGTCTTTAGGTCCTAAGCAATGCTGCAAATTAACAACCATTTCTCACTCATAGTAGGTTAGCTGTCCTCCTCCTCCTCCTCCTCCTCCTTCTCCTTCTCCTCTCCACCCCCAAAAGCTGCCTTTTTTCCTCTAGGTAGGTTTAGCTACATTTCTTGCTCAAAGATCAAGCCTCAAACCCAATTCACTCTGGAGCTCATAGACTGGACAACAAGTCCTCACCCACCTAGCAGAGATAGGATTTAAATACTACATAGTAATTGTTTCTCTTTTACCCAGACACCCTGAGGGTCTTCTCCTCCTAGTTTGATTTTTTTTTTTTAATTAAAGGGGCCATCCCCTACAGCAACTACTTAAAGAAGCCTATTCATTGAATGGGTATATCTCACTCAAAGTGATAATTCCATAAGACCTTAGCCTGAAAGGTCCAGGGTCTCCCATTGCATCCTGGGCCATCTCCAGCCATCCTGATGAATATCAGGCCACTGGACCCAGATTACTCAGGAGAAGAAAGTTAGGTTGGTGACCTTGCCCAGCCCTGCCTCACTCAAATCAAAGTCAAGTTCAAGTTATGGCATCATCGTGATATCATGGTCCTCTTAGAGAACAAAGGACAAACACAACACCAATACCAGCAGCAACATGGTCCCTCACCATAGAGAAGGGAATATAGCCTTTTTTTTCAAAGTGCAAAGAGATGACAGATTGAACTCTAATCTGAAAGGTGACTGCAGCTATATATAGCTAAAGTGAAATCGAAATTAGCTCTAGACATGTCCAGAAGTACCCCTACTAGATCAAGGATTCTTGAATTAGGCAAAGAACTTCTCTTGAATTGCCATTCATCATAAGAAATGGACATACAATCATTCTGGGCTATATGGTATCCAAGAAATCTAGAGATATGGCCAAAAAGATGGAGATGTGATGGAGCAGAGGAAGAATCCAGTAGAAGTGCTTTAGGAAAATCTGAGAAGGTAGAGAACATTTTTATCTTGAGGGATTGTGAAGAAATCAGGAAAAACTTCAATTTTCTGAAATGCCTAGTGCCTTCTCACTCTGGAATATCCCTCCACCATACTGGCCCCCTTCTCCCACTGGTAGATTACTTCCAGGTGACAGACACAGGCAGGCCATGTTTCATTCCCCTCCAGGCTGTGCTTCTGACTATGTACACTGACACCATGTTTCAGTTGCTTCTCCCTCTTAACACTGCTTTAGTTCTTGTAGGCCTTCTCAAGCTAAGATATTCCTTCCCTTCTCTCATGGGTGAATTCTTTCTGAGGTTTTCGAGATTCAGGGTGGATTATGGTGGTCCAGGATGCATTCTCCTGTTGGTTGTGCTTCTGATTCTAAAGACTTTGCCCCAATGTGAATACCTTCTCCCCTACCCCCACCATTGCCAATAGTCTCCAGTTTCTCTCTCTCTCTCTCTCTCTCTCTCTCTCTCTCTCTCTCTCTCTCTCTCTCTCTCTCTCTCTCTCTCTCTCTCTCTCTCTCTCATACACACACATTTTAATCTTAGCTTACCTTTTTTTTTTAGGGTAGGTATCACCAGAGCTGAGCCTCGAAGAAAGAAAAAGATTCTAAAAGGCAAAAATGAAGAGGGAGGGAATGCCAGGTATGGAAAACAGCCTTGCAAATATCACATAGGGAAGAAGCTTAGTATAGTGAAAAGAGTGCTGGTTTGTAATCAAAAAGTTCTGATTTCACATTCTGCCTCAAATACCTTCTAGCTGTGTGATCCTAAGTAACTTAACCTTAGTTAACACCAGTTGTCTCATCTATAAAATAGGGAAAATAACAACATGAACTTCTCAAGATTTATGTACAGGTCTAATTATATAATACATGTAAAGTGCTTTGCAAACCTAAAACCCTATATAAACGTTAGCCATTGTTATTGTTGTGTTCATCCTTCGTTGCCGAAGAAGACCATGCCATCAGAGAAATGATGACATGACTTGTGCTTGATTTTGCTTTGAGTGAGGGAGGACTGTGCAGGTCACCAGCCTCACTTCTTCTCCAGAGCCATCTGAATCCAGTGACTTGATACTCCTCAGGATGACTGGAGATGATTCAGGATGCACTGGGAGGGCCCAACAGAAGAAATAAGGCAAGTCAAGTTTAGGGAATAGCCAGCCAGCAGTCCTGTTTCACTGAAACTTGGTGTATGAAGAAGTATGGAAAAAGATGCTAAAAATGAAAGGCAGTAAATTTTGAAACATCTTAATTACTAAGCTAAAGAGTATATCTTGTGACATAAAGGTGGCAGCTAGGCTTGGAGTCAGGAGGACCTCAGTTCAAATCTGGCCTCAGACACTTACCAGTCATGTGACCTTGGCTGACTCAATCATTTATCCCTGTTTGCCTCAGTTTCCTCATCCATAAAATGAGCGGGAAAAGGAAATGGCAAACTACTCCAGTATCTTTGCAAAGATAATCCCAACCTAAGAGTTGAATGTGATTGAATAACAACAATTTATACCATAGAGAACAGAAAACAACTGATGATTTTTTAAGAGGGAATTGCATGGTCAGATCTGAGCCTTAGGAAAATTACTTAGGTGGTTATGTGAAGTATGAATGTGAGGGGGAAGAGGCTTAAATGTAGGTAGACAAGTTAAGAGGCAATTATTAGAAAAGGATTTGAATGAAAGTGATGGCAAGATGAATAGAAAGAAAAGAATAAATCTGTGAGATAATGAAGTAGAAATGCTAGGATTTGGAAAGTGATTGGGCATGAAGGGGAAGAGGAAGAACTAGAAAGCACCAAACATGACTTCCAACTTCTAAATATGAGTGCCTGGGAGGAGAATTGGTACCATGAGGTGCAATAGGAAAGTTTGGAGAAGAATCACATTTAGTGGGAAAGATGATGTCTTCCATTTGGGGGATCAGAAAATTATATCTCTATGGACCCTCAGAAGCCGTCTAATCCAATGCCTTATTTAGAAGATGCAGAAACTGTCTCTGAGAGGTAATATTACACTGGTAGTATCAGAGGTAGTATCTGAACCTGGGTGCTACTGGTAGGACATCTAGTTGAAGATATTAAACAAAGGTTGAAAATTCAAGAGATTCGGAATTTTTTGATGAGATAAGTATAAAAAGGAACCTCTTTTTCTTTTTTGACAGGGTTCTTATACAATCATTTCTTAAACACCTACTGTGTCTCAATAACTATGCTGGTAGACTGTATGAATGCTAAAACTATGGTTTACCTGTCTTTCAACAATGAATTTGATAAAGTATCCCATGCAATTCTTGTTGACATACCATAAAGCTGTGAATTCAAACATAGCCCAGTTGTATAGATTCAGAATAGACCATATGAATGGAAGTAGCCATTTGGTTCATATCACTTGGGAAGGAGATGTTTAGTAGAGATACACAAGAATCCGGCTTAGTCTTCTATTGTTTAAAATGTTTACAATTATTTGAATAGAGGCAAAAATAGCATGCGCATCAAATTTTCAGATGACAGAACATTAGGAAAGCTAACAAATCAGATGATGGAACCCCCAAAAAGATTTTTACAAGTTGTAGTTTTGGGTTGAATGTGATAAGAACAGGATTAATTGGGGTAAATGTAAAGACTGCTAAAGAGTAGCTGTCTAGAGAGAAAAAAAAACTTTGACTTTTTGTAGAGTTCAAGTTTCATATAAGTCGACAGTGTGATATGGCATATGAAAAACATTAATTCTACCTGGGCTTTTATACAAGTGAGGAGGGAATGTGGCTCTCCATAGACTGTTAGATTTGGAATCCGGAAAATTTGAATGGATCCACTTCGGTCATTTCCTAACTGGGCAAATTTATCCTTTCTGAGACTCTGTTCATTTGTTTCTTAAAATCTTTTTTAAATAAAGAAGTTAGATTTGATGGACTATAAAGATCATTCCAGTCCTAAATCTATGCCTCCAAGATATTCTTGATATACTGCGCTGATCAGATCACATATGGAACGTTGTGGGCAATATGATAAACAGGCAACTTCCAGTATGCCACAGTATGATTGACTGAAGGAACTAGGGATGTTTAGTAGTCAGTTAAATCCTTATTAAGTATTTACTACATGCTAGGCACTATGCTATATGCTGAAACTACAAAGAAAGGTTAAAAAAAAGTCCCAACCCTCAAAGAGTTAATGTTCTAGATACCTGGGTTTCAGTTCTGGAACTAATTTTATGGAAGATTTTGGGGAAATCACTGAACTTCTCTGGGCCTCAGCTTCCTCACTTGTGAAATAAAGGGGTTGTACTAAATGAACTAGATGCTTTCCCAGCTCTAACATTTTCAGATTCTATGATTGTGAGGGTCCGGCAACATCTGTTCAGCCTTTAAAAAAAATGATTTTACAATGATTACCCTATGTCATAGTTTTATTTCTTAGAACTCACTGACCCATTTGAAGACTTCACAGTCCAGCTTTGGCAGAGGTGTTCTCAATAATTAAAAAGTATGTTATCTCTTGCCAGCTTGTTACAGCCAAGTGTAAGCTGAACACTAGCTCTCCCTAATCCCATCAACTAAGTCTGAAGGAAGGGTCAAGGGTCAGTAACCGCTTCTAAAAACACTGTTCAATTGAATCCAAACAAGCTCTTACCTACTAAGCAGCTGCTCACAAACAATTCAGGATCTGTCCTCATTACCAATTGTGAGGGGCTCCCCAGCCCTAGAAGGCGGCCTTTTGAATGGGAGCCTAATGCACCAATAACTCTCTGTCTGATAGGCTGGGCTCTAAAGTCAGCTGTTTGTTTATTCTAAAGCAGAAATACAAAGTTTGGGGCACCCCACAAATTCGGGCTAGTCTGCGAACCCTTCCTTTCTTAGTTGACAAATAATAGATGTTGATGTGCACAAGGCAAAAAGTGGTCTGAGATGGCATAGGGTTTAATTAAAGTTGCAAATTCAAAGAGAAACTCCTGTGTGTGTGTGTGTGTGTGTGTGTGTGTGTGTGTGTGTATGTGTGAGAGAGAGACAGAGAGAGAGAGAGAGAGAGAGAGAGAGAGAGAGAGAGAGAGAGAGAGAGAGAGAGAGAATCTTAGGCAACCCTATACCATACATACAGCATAATGTACAATGGAAAGGAATTAGAAGCTAATTCTATCATTTTCATACTCATTATTAGGAAAGGACTGTTAAAAGCAGGATAATAAATCTCATATATATGTATATAATGTATATGTATATTCACACATACATATATAAATGAAATGTGTAAAATGCTTGTGTCTATGTAACATACATACACACACACAACAGGGGAGGGAGTTAGACTGAACCTAAGACTTCATGAGGGGAAGAAACTCTTTACAATGTTCTGGGGCTGTTTGGTCAGCACTGAGGGATTATGACTTGCTCACGATCACCCTGCTACCATGTGTCAGAGATTCCTGTACTCATTATGCCATGGTTATCCTGTGCAGTATCAACCATCTGCAAATCTTTAGCATCAGATTAAAGAACTCAAGAAGCATAGAAAGCACACCTTTCAAATGGGAATGTGGCAAATCTCCTCTCCCCCTTTCATAGCACAGAAAAACACTCATTGTGATAAGTTAAAGAAAGCAGAACAAGCTACTTCACTTGGATGCTAGTCATTCATTTATAGCAAGTCCTAGGGAGATTCACCCACAAATTTGAAAAGATCCCTTTTTAAACTTGTTTTCCCTTTTTAAAATGTGTTTCTCCACAACTGAACATCATGAAGTAATTTTTATTTTTTGCTCTCTTCCCCTCCCCCCACCCCTGTCAGGCAGTATCCTTATATCAACAGAAGCTCACATGCAAAGAATTTGAAAATTCAAGCAATGGATTTTCTTAGAGATTTCCCAATGAATAGCTGTTTTCCCCTTTCTTATTTGATAGAGTCAATCATTTAAAAGATATGTCTGTTAAAATAATGATTTTTAAAATTTGATTTGAGATACAAAAATGATAGGCATTGTTTTCTCCAATTCTAAGGGATCAGAGGCTAGTATAGTATTTTTCCCATTTCAACATATATTTCAAACTCATTATCTTTTTTTAAAAAAACAACTACTAGTTTAATGCTAGACACTTTTTGAGAATGCATTTTTACTAGGAAGTTAAGTGACTCAAAAACTCCTCAAGACCAAAGTTTGATCATTTATTAACACATCAACTATTTTAAAATATCATCTACTTACAAGAATTGTAACCATATTTTGTGGGCTGTGAAAAAAGGAACAGTAGCTAAGCAGATAGTCCTTTATGGTGTTCTACTCCAAATATACATACGCATATGTAAATATGCTATTATATATCCATGTACACATATAGATAATATATATATTATAATATACATTTTACATGGTATTGCTTTGTTTTACTCCAAAATTTATGTGTGTTAAACGTCCCCCCCCATTTTGCTAGGAGCCCTATTTTTCATAGGAATGGCAACACAAAAGATATAGAAAATGGGGTGGGGAAATCAGAAACATTATCTCTCTCAATTTTTAGAGAATACATTTTTATTTTGATTTTTTTCCTAAACTATATTTTAACCTTAAGGTTAAAAATGTGTGGCTTTAGTATCTAAACATCTTACAATTAGCTAGGAAAATGGTGCCCTGACATATAGTTAGTTCTCTATTTACTGTCTCAAAAATAAGAGTCAATAAATGTCCTTAAATGTAAGAGAGTGTGCACCAAGCTCTAATTATTAGAACTTTCACAGCAAAATCTTGTCTCACATGTTTAAAATGTTTTTTAATGATACAAAATCCTCCTTTAATGATATTTTTTTTATTCTACTAAAGCTGATGTCTGTTTTTTGTTGTTTTGTATTTTTTTTCCTATCTGAATAGCGGCATACTCCAGTTTTTAAATGGTACTTTTCTTTCAATTAGCCTATTTGGAAGCTGGAGGAAGGCAGGAGCTAGTAAAATATAAAATGCAATTAAAACATGTTTTTCAGTTCTGTGCATGTCATCTGTGTTGGCGTCTATACCATGTCCACATTTGACTTTACTGTTTCATTTTGCCTGCTCAGTAGATGCTCCACAATACAACGAATCAATTTGCCCCATTCTGTATATTAGCCTCAGGCTTTCCAGAAATTGCACTGGTCTGTGTTGTTCTGTCCATAAAAATAAGTGAACTCCCTTGCAGGTTCAACCACATTGAAAAAAAAAAATCTCTCTTTTTGCTAGGCCAGCAAACCTCTTTTCTTCGCTGATTGTTGGTTATTGTCTGACTTCAAATCCTAAATAATAGAATAAGCAACATGGACTTCATGAAAAGCAAATAATGACAATTGGGGAAATGGTGAATAATGAACATCGAGTATCATTTTTTAATATATATATTTTTTAAGAACCATTTTTCCCCATCCTGAAATTCTACATCATTTCAAAGTTAAATGAAGGTTTCTCCTCTATGCATACCCTTATTATTTCAATGTGAGACCATCTTAGCTGGAATAGAAAGTTTATTCAGGTGGTATGAATCACACAAGGGCTCACTGATGCAAACTGTGGCCTCAGAAGGCACAGCAGGCTGTGACTCTCACAGTGCTGGCCCACTCAAAGAAGGATAACAAAAACCAGAGAAAAACAGGCTTCCAGTAATCTCCTTGCCCTAGCTAGAAAACAGGGGTGAAGGAAAGCTGCCCTCTCATTATAGTTTTGGTCTCAAGGTTAGAATTAGACCCTTAGGGTAAGCAGCTGTCAATTAGAGATAACTCCAACCAATGCTGTCTGAAATCTTGGACTTATCTCCTAGCAACTCCCCTTCTTTGAGGGCACCAACCCCTTAGCTCCGCCATCAGCTCAGGAGTCATCTTGAAGACAGTGAAATAACCTTTTCAATCCGAGCGGACGCATAAAGAATTCTCTTTCCTGAGCCCTGCGTGGTTACCGAGTGACATTTGACTAGAACGGAGTTGCAATCTGGAGCACATCGTTGTAGCTGGTTTTTGTTTTGTTTTTAATTTTTTTCCCCTTTGACGGTTGCATGTTTCGATTTGGGAATTTAATAGAGGTGCACGGCCAAACAATCAGCGTCTAAATTCGGTGTGATTCCCTTTACCTTTTGCTGGGTGATAGGGATCTATTATGTTTACGCATACGCTGGCACACTCCCCCACCACATTGCCTGTTTAACACTAGTAGAAATTTGCCAACCATTTGGGAGCGGAGTGGCTATGGGTTACCAAGAGCACTGTGGGACTCTCATTATCTGCCATGGCAGGGAAGGTAGAAAGCAGACAAGCATAAATTCTATTAAGGAAAGCACAAGGTTATGCGCCATTGATGTAGGGGACATCACAGAATTTACTAGTAGAATGTGTACAAGGTCCAAAAAAAAAAAACTATTCTAAAGGGTTTTTTTTTTTTTTATTCATTGGGTTTTTAGAATCACATAGCTTCTTTAATCTCAAGCAAAGTAAAGGAGGGGTGAAGGGTGGGGGGTAGGGCTGGGAGGTGCCTAAGGGGAAGGAAGAGGGGGAAAAGGGAGCAAGCTTAGTCTTTGATTCCCATTAGTGTCCAGACGCACAAAGGGATCCCTCAGAATTTTTGTAAAAATAGCCAGCGCAAAATGGGAGCCCGCGGAGGGGCCTAAATCGGGCACTCGTCCTGGAATCAAAGGCCGGTCCCTGCACGGCTCCTTTGTGTGGCAGCAGCCTAGCATCCCCATCCAGGCGAGCCCCTGCGTGCAGTCCAGCCGGCCGTGTCGCGCCACACAGGACGCACCTCCGCGCATGGATGCTATTTCCTCTGCTCGGCCCTGGAGTTTTTGCTATTGTGGTCTCGGGGCACAGGTTTATCACCCGAGGCTCCGTGCCACCTTCCCCTAAACTGTATGTATCCATAAACCGTGTGTACCCGAGCAAACTCAGGCTTCCTACGAGGCCACAATGCACGGAGACATTCTCTATTTGCGTTGACGGCCGGAGGACTCAAAAATAGGAAAGATCGTCACTCCCCCCCCAAAAAAATCCCCTACAGGATGGTTGACAGCTTGGGCCAAGAATCCACTCCCTCTTCGGAGCACAGGTCGTTTCTGGCAGAGAGGGGCAAGGGCGGTAAAAAATAGCTGACATTTTGGGTGCTTTGTGAGTTTATGGGGATGGAAATAGGTTCTTTATTATGCAGCACGGTAAATATATTTCCCTTCCCTCCCACCTGATCAGCTTTGCCTTGGATTTATTTTTACCCTCCCTAAATCTCAGCGTGTGCATGAATCGCTCATTAAGCTTACATGCTCTTGTCTTCATATTACCACTTGTCAACACCAACCAACACACACAGGGGAAAGTATTTCTAAGAGGAACGGGAGGAAGGCTAGGGGAACTCTGAATGAACCTTTTTTTTTTTAAGTGTGAATGGAACTCATATACTGCCTGGCTTGGACTGCTATTAGAAAACCAAGGAGCCCAGTGGTGCATTTCTCTCATAAACAAGCAAAGATACCCGTAAAAGAAACTATCCAAATTGTAACCTGTGTGTAATTGACAGAAATGACCAATTTGGCACCAAGGCGGGACAAGAAGAACCCAACTCTGAATTATTTTCACACACACACACACACAAAGGAGCACCAAAGGCTGCTGGCTTTTGTTATTACACGTAAGAATAAAAAAAAATGTTGATTCCCAATTCATTGTTACATTCCAGTTGCCTTGAGTCCTTCCACACCATGTGGGGATGTTTCAGAGCAAGGATCTAACTGTCTTTTATCTTCTTTCAGGCACAACCTTCTCCCCCACCTCCTTGACACTGCTTATCCATCCTGAAAATGTAAATATGTTAACTAAAAATGTGGCTGCAAAGGAAAAAAAAAATCATCAGTAGCAATTTAATTTTACTTTATTAAACAAGCCGGCCAGTAATCTCCACATGACGTCGACAGTACCCTGTCAGTTCCCTAGGAGATGACTCAAATTAACCTCTTAACTGCTGTGTGAATTGAATAAACTCTCACAGCCTGAGCCTCAGGTTTTATGCTGGCCCGAGGCCCATTAATCTGTGGCCAAGAACCCAGGATTTCAATGGGCTTTTGGTCTGCAAAAAAGGGTCAGGGATCAGGCTGTATCGAGATGCAAATTTGACTCCTCCTGGGCTCTCCGGGTATATTGGCCTATTTAGTGTTCATTATTTGATTTTGCTTTTGGGAGATTGTGTCTTTTCTCAGAGTTGGTCAGGGGAAGGCTCTTCTTTGTGATCCTGGCTTATTTGAGTGGTTGGTGTCACCTGACCACCAGAGCACAATTATTTCCCTCCCCAGTGGGAACAAACAGACTTAAACTGGAAATATAAAGTCATTGGATGTGTTCCCATAATTGTGTTCACAGAATATGTAGGCACTTGAATTTTTCTTTTATAATTAATAATATTGCTTAAAGTTGGAAAATATGAGTTGTGTTTAAACTTCACCACCCCATTCTTTTTGGACATATTTCTATTTTCAAGTTATAGTCATTAGCAATCTAAAAAAAATAATTTCCCTAAATGCTTTCACTTACAAATTTTGGAATATAATGAGGACAGTACTCTACTTTAAGTGAAAAAGCCAGGGTTCTGATTCTAGCTCTGACACTAGTGTACTATATGATTTCACAGAAGTCATTTCACTTTTCTGGGCCTTGACTTCCTTATCTGTAAACTGAGTTAAATAAAAGTTGCATTATCTGACTAACAAGATCCTGGTGAAAATCAAATGAAATCAGGGAAAATGTTTTCAAAACTGTAAAACACCACAGAAATGGTAGGCATTATTAATAGAATTTGGCATTACAGGGAAGATCATACTGAAATACTTATCAATGGAAAATAATGGAAATATTCCCCTGGTAACAGTGTGATGTAAGGGGGAAAGACTGTTGCATTTTGGGGGTCAGGGGAATTAAGTTTAAATACTGTCTCTGCCATTTTAAATCTGTGTGATCTTAGACAAGTCACCTCCTTTCTTTGTCCCTCAGTTTCCTCGTCTATAAAATAGGAGGGTTAGTTACATTAAATGAGCCTTACCATTCTTTTTGGTCTAAATATATAATGCTATGCTTTGGCATCCTGGCTGGCAGGATGCTTATGATATTGCTTCCCCGTTATTTTCATATCCCCAAATCATTCCAGGAACCTCCATTGACACATACTAGTCATACCTCCCTGGGTATGCTGCAAAACTCTGCCTCATAGGGATGTTACAAGGAAAGCACTTCATAAAATTTAAGTGCTATAGAAATATGAGGTATAGCTACTATGGAGTCAATGTTATTATTTTGTGAAAAGCTTGTGTTCATTATGTTTCATGCACAGTTCAAATTAGTTTAATTCAATTTAGTTTAATTCAGCAGACATTTATTGAACACCTACATACGTGAAGCATAGACCCAGCTCCCACAGAGTTTCCCATATAATAGTCTCTATAAGAAAGACCTGTTCTTAAATAAATAGAAATATATTGGAGTATTCAAGCACATGAGGAAGAGGCAAATAGTGCAATGAAAATTCAGGGGAGGGAGAGAGAAATTCAGGCCGAGGGAATCTGAATAGGCTGCCTAGAGGAGGTGTCATTTCACTCAGAGGAGTCTCAGATGACTGTTCTACATTATCAATACATAATTCTATTTTAAATTGCAATTTTTCACATGTTTCCTGTATGAAGATTCTAGGTGATTTTTGCCATAGTCACTAAGGATGCTGTAGAAATATACCTATAGGATTTCCAGGAAAATCTCAAATATGCAGAGACTACTTTGTAGCAGCCAAAAGCACATTCTGGATTCTTCTGATTAAGGGTAAGGGAAAAAATGAAAAGGACTCTACATGGACATAAGTATCCAGTGTATTCTAGGAACACTTCTGGTATAAAAGCTCAATCAATGTCAAGGCTTCAAGAATACATGATGTCATCTATGTGATTATACCCTTCCCTGACACAGTTTCGTGAATTGTTCTGTCCCAAAACTTTTCCACCTGGTTGCAAACCCTGTGATGACTCTCTGAAATTTGTTATGCTAGTGCTTGGATGACAGTCACATAATGTTTTGTGAGTCCTGAAGTCGGTGCTTTTCTTACTTAATAGAAGGTTACTGGAATAACCTTCAAGAACCCTGGTTTGGGGTCATATTCTGTCAAAACATCAAGGTGTGCACTTTTCTGGAAGTGCTTCTACAAACCTCTAGGAAAATACTGTCAGTGAAGAACTGACTATAGTGGTTGAGGGTTGCTGCATGTAGAAGGCCTGTTTCACAAGAAAAGGGTCCACAGACTCAACTCCAAACAGCCTATAATCTAATTGTCCTTAACTGTATATTCTTTAAAAGGCTTCTTTTGGGGAGGAACTGCTGTCTTGGTGAATTGAAGGCTTCTCTGGGTAGTGGTAAATGTAAGAAGACTGAAATTGAACAATAGAAGACATCTTATGAAAGCTAGATTGACTTTTCCCAAACTGATTCTGACATGGTTTACATATTTAAGCAGCTAGAGCTCCTTTGGTTTAATCCCCCTTTCCTTGATATAACGGAAGCCTGAGCTCGCCCTCTGCAATTGTCAAAGAATGTTTCCCGGTGTTTATGTAGCACAGCACTCTCTGTCATTACCATGTTAGCATGTTACTGACTAGGCTTCTGCTTTGCTTATACAGTGCCCAAATGGATGGCTTGGACTCATCAAAGGGAGTCCTTGCTCCATAATGCATCACTTGTGCTTTGAACTTAGGGACAGGCTGGATGTTACAGAGATTTATTTATTAAGGTCAAGACTAGATTTGAATTCAGGATGGGCGAGGGGAGCTGCTGACTCAAGAAGCCTGCTGGGACTTTGTGGTCCAGTGCTAGGCAACAGCCCATCCCCAACACAGCAAACATACAGACCACAAAATGAATGACCTCATCTACAAATCAGCTATTTGATATGCAGATCGGACCCGCAGCCCTCTTCAATAACACAGCTCTGCTCAGGCAGCAGGTGCAGCAGAAGAGTGAGGGGCCTTCCCACATTTCAAAAGCCATGACTGGTTTGCTCTCTCCCTCTGGCCCTTAACAATTTCTGAAGCTCTATTATCTTCATTTTTTATTTAGGTCGTGCATTTAAGAAACCAGGGTTCATCCTCTGCCCTCTGTTTTGAGGCCTAACCTTAAGCCAAGACAAGAGGTAGGATTTCCAGGCTCCCTAGTAATTGAGGGAGAATAATGCAATGCTGACTTCAGCCTTAATACACAATCTACCACAACAATAACGCACTTGGAGAAATGCAGCTGCACAATGCAGTTGTGAATGCCACCCCTGCTTTGTTAGATAGCACAGCCCCTCAAAAATAATTGGCGATGTCTAGAGCAAAAATGAGGTTGGCTTTTTTTTTCCTTTTTTGGGTAGCAAAGTCGTCAGTTGAGTTAGGGGAGAAATGAAAAGCAGTCTCCATTTCTTACAGGAAAAAAAAAAAAGCTCTTTGTACTGGGTCAGTAATTGTGAGCAGGGCAGTTGTGAGGATGACTGGGGAAGGAATTATGACACATTGGGTCATAGAGTACAGGCTTTTTTCAGCCAAGAAGTAAGAATCCAAGCAGCCAGTTTCATCCCAGCCCCCTCCCCTTGACTCCAGAAGAGTGGTGAGGTCCTTGGTGTGCCTTGTACAACCATAAAGCACAATGTAATATAATTTATATTGTCTGTGGTTGCAGGTTATGTCCTGAAAGTCATAAACTATTACAGCTTTATGGCTGTACTGCAGCTATTAGCTAAATGAAAGAGTTATATGTTGGAAATCAGGAATCCAGACTGGAGTTTAAACTCACTAGGATCAGTTTGGTGTGGGGGGGAATAATTCATATACATGGAAATACTACAGATAAAAACAAAATAAAACAAAAATGCCATGTATTGTGGCAGGGGAGATAATAATAATACAAACACAAATTTAGGGAATTTTAGATTGTGTAGTTCAAAGGTCATTTCATACCACTCTATCCTTATAGGTAAATATTATGATCAAACTTCTGAATAGCTATGAGTTTCAACTGCAGAAACTTTAAAAAAAATATTTGGAATTTGTGCCCAAGCTTATTAGCTTAATATATCAATTTATGATTCAACAATCATTTATTGAATGGTGACTTTGTGCCAAGGACTAAATATAAAGGCAAAAGTGAGATGGTCTCTACCCTTAAAAATTTTACATGCTACTTAGGATCATGTTATCTGTGTCAATACAAGAATTTGTTTGTCAATGCCATGTATAAATGTATGAGATTAAATTGATCAAATACTCAGGAAGCAGCTTGGTCTAGTTTCAGGGTTCTTAACCTCTTCTTAGATTCTTAATTCTTATACCCCTTTGACAATTTTCTTGAAGCCTATGAACTCCTTCTGAGAATAATGTTTTTTAAGTGTACAAATAAAATACGTAGGATTACAAAGGAAACCAATTATATTGAAGTACATATATATGTATGTGTGTATGTACATATGTATTTTCTTTCCATACATACACATCTATGCGCAAATATTCTTTTTTTTAAAACAGGTGTACAGGACCAAAGTTAAGAACCGTCTATCAAGTAGAAAGAGCACTGAATCGGAAGTCTAAGAATCAGTATCAAATTTTGTGCTGCTTATCTATATGGCTTTGGAATAATACAGCTTCTCTCTGTCTCAGTCCTTTTATTTTAGGAATGAGGAATTTGAACCAGATAATCTCTAAGGTCCCTTTCTACTCTGAATCTATGATCAATCTAATGTTTTTAATTGGCAAGGTATGTTTACATTGCTTTGGCAATCACATGACAAACTAGCCTCCATATTGTTTGTTCCAATATTTCATTAAAAGGGGTAGAGGAAGATGGAATCCATAGGATATTGTTTTTAATTCAATATTTTAAAAAAATCTTAAAACTACAATGAATCTGTAATTAATGCCTGAGTTACCAGATCAGACAAATAATATCGTTTAGCTTTGATGTTACTTTTGTACTTAGATGTGGAAACAACTTGAAATTTAGAGAAATCTGGCTGCATCACCTCAAATAGCAGTAGAGTTTTCTTATGTGATTTTTTAAAAAAAATTGCAAGATTTTTGAAATAATGGGAAAAGAGAATCTGGCACAAAGCGGCAGGGATTCCTTTTTCTCATCAGCACCATTATGTCTTTTATGAAGAAATGGGTATATGTACCCAGTGGAATACACAGCATCTAAGGCATATACTCAGATGTTTTAGTGTTGGGAAACATGCCTCACATGGGAAATATCTTTCTGCAAATTCTAGGATCTAAATGAAAATTCTGGCATTTGCATTTATCACAAATCTCAATGACCCCTGCTGGGCAGTTGGAGGTCCAGCAAATCAAATGGCACAAAATGTGTTTTCTGGCATCTCTTTGAAAATCATCTCTGTGTGGACAAACGCAGCTGCTGCCATTTTAAACTTCCTTACTTCTCTCCATTTTTTTTAAATGAGAAAAAGCAATTGACAAATATTCGTTGAGCACCTACCAGGACAATCATAATTCTAATTGTGCAGCTCTTAAAATTTTAAAAGTACTTTCATACACATCCTCTCAATTGATCATGAGAACAACCTGGTGCTTATTTCCAATGCAGCCACACTACCCCTTTCACCCATTGTTGCCAACACTTCTCAGTCCTGTTTTCTTGAGCAGCTGGCCTCTCCTAGCCATGCAAACTCCCAAACTATTCTGTCTCCACCAGGCATAGGTAGGGGCCTCAGAGTGGTTACAATCTACCCAGCTAAACCTTGTCCCCTGCCTGCCCTTCAACATCGCCTGCTGTTACCCTGGTATCTGGCAGGGTAGGATTAGACAAGTAGTGTCAGTGTTCTGGGGAAGTGGTTGAGTAAGATTCCTGACTTTCCCTCTTCTCTCCTTTTCTTTTTCTTCTCTTCTCTTTTCTTTCATTTATTCTCCCTTTCTTTTCTTCCTTCCTTCCTCCCTTCCTTTTCCTCCTAGTCCAACTTAATCTTATTATCTTCCCTTAGGTAATACCCCCAGTTTGTCATATATATATATACATATATATGTATGTATGTATGTGTATGTATACACATATATGTGCATGCATACATGTATTTCTTGTTTATATCTTTATCTTGTACAGAGTTGTTAGCATGTTGTCTCCTGCATTGGACTTTGACCTCCTTAATAAGAGAGACTATTGGTATTTTTACTTTTCTTTATATCCCCAGTACTTTTCTCAATACCTGGCAGATTGGCACATAGTAGGTGCTTAAGAAATATTTGTTGACTGACTGATTCTAGTATATGTTGGGGGTATGTGCTCAATTTCATCTTTTCAACTGATTGGAGTTTGTGATAAAAAATTTTAGAGATCATTGTTTTTAGCGGCTACCAGGAGAAGGAGAGAGACAGAGAGAGAGAGAGAGAGCGAGAGAGAGAGAGAGAGAGAGAGACAGAGAGAGACAGAGAGAGAGAGAGAGAGAGAGAGAGAGAGACAGAGAGAGAGAGAGAGACAGACAGACAGACAGACAGAGAGAGACAGAGAGAGAGAGACAGAGAAAGAGAAGCTGCTAAGAGATCATTGGTTTTTTTTGTGGCTGCCACTAAAGAAGCAAGAGAAAAAGGAGCGGCTTACCAGCGTTTCCATTCATGAGGAAGAAGAGGAGAAAGTGACACCATTGTATTTCACATACTTAAATTCTAGGACTCATTTCAGAACCATAGTTCCAGGCTCTGGATTCAGATGTAATCACCCAAGAATGATTATGAAGGTAAAAATGAGCTAATGGATAAAAAAGCATTTTGGAAAGATGAATATGAATTTTTCTCTGCTGTTTTGCAGGAACCACAATGTTTCCAACCTTTAACTTGTCAGTTGCTCCCAGTTCCATTACTACAGCCTTTAGTCCTGTACCATTGGAATATATTAAAGCAGAAAGTATATGAATCCTTCTGGAACTTCTAATTAAACAACCCATATCTATTATTGTAAGTGCTTGGGAAAGAAAGAAAAAACAAGAACAATCTTTACTCTCAAGTACCTTCCATTCTGATGGAGGAAATATATATTTAAATCAAAATATGCAAGGTAAATGCATAGTATATGGAAGGTAACCAGAGAGGAGGGCATTAGCAGTGCCAATTTTTAGTGATAAACTCTTTGGATAGAAATTTAAGCAGACTCATTTTTAATAAGCTCTGATTTTTTAAGAGACAGTGTTATGTCAAGTGTCCAGTGCAGAATATTAGCCTTAGAAAGCTGCCTTGGAGATAGCTAGGTAGCAACAATAGATAGAGTGCTGAGCTTAGAGTCGGAAAATTTGATTTCAAATCTGACCTCAGACATTTATTAGCAGTGTGACTTTGGAGAAGTCACTTAACCTCTGCCTCAGTTGCCTCAACTGTAAAATGGGGATAATAATAGCCCCTACCTCAAAGGCTTGTTGTGAGGACCAAATGAGTTATAAAGCACTTAGCATGATGCCTGGCACATAGTAAGCACCTTCCCTCCCTTTGAGAATCCTCTCAAGTTACAAATGAATAAACTGAGACCCAAGAAGGTGAAATAACATAGTTGCATTTATGCTTTAAAAACATATCTGTCTATTAAGAGATACACACACACACGAGTATGTATTATCAACAGAATGCATACAAGAATTAGACTAATTTGCATGATATATCGGGAACAATCACATCATGTTATTTTTGTTTGTTGTCAAGGTGCTTCTGTTAAGCCAACAAACATTTATTAAGCCCTCCCTTTGTATAGAGTACTCTGCTAGATACTGAGGGAGATATAAAAATTAGATGAATGTAATCCTTGTTCTAGTAAGAAGAAGAGATATAACTACATATCACTATAATACATTGCATTCCATGATAAGTATATTATAGAGTTCAACCCATCAACCAACAGATAGGCACTTAGTAAACGCCTACCACATGCTAGGCAATGTAGGGATGCAAATACAGAAAAGGTCTTTGCTCTCAAGGTGCTTACAGTCAATTTGAAGTGATTACATATATGTGTAAACACATGTAAATAAATAATAATAATAATAGCATTTGTATAGCATATTAACACTTGCAAACTATTGCATATCATCTCATATGATCCTCACGACAGCCCTGTCACGTGTTATTATTACCCCCATTACAAGGATGAGGAAATCGAGGCTTTATGAGGTTAAGTGATTTGCCCAGGATGGTGCAATTTGTAAGTGTTTGTGTATGATTTGAACTCTGATCTTCCTGATTCCAAAGCCAGCTGTGGACCAGAAACCACCGGATCACCACTGAGTAATACAAAGGAAAATATTGTGCGAAGTCTGATGGGGTAAGGTGTCATTATTAACTGGGCAAAATCAGGAAAGATGATTTAGCCTGTAGTTAGAGAGGGATAAAGTATGTTTCAGACATTGAGAACAGAGTGAACAGAAACAGAGACAGGAACAGGTGGGGTGTTTTCCAAGGGCAGCAAGTTGTCCAAGAATAAAGGTTATACGGGGTGGGGGGAAGGTAAGGTGCTCCAAATTCCAGGAGGCCTAGAATGCCAGGCAAGAAAGTCTGACCTTTTCTCAACTGGTCATATGTAGTCACTAAAGAAGCAATCTAAAAGCTCAGCCTAATATATATTATGCAGTTTCAATATTTCTCTGTTGTATATTTACTACCCTGCAAACACAGAAACGGTCTAGTCGGTGTAGGTTGGTTTACAGAGCAACGAGCATAAAAAAAATATTCCCTGCTCTCTTGAGTTACTTAACAAGCAGCTTTCAACTAACAGCTTTATTAATTGCTCTGAAAACCTACAATTTAAATAAGACTGATTATGTTGGATTTTATTCATTTGGTTGGCACTCTTTTAACATGAATGTGACTGAAAACAATAAATCTCATATCTGTGTCATATGTAATGTGACATTAGGAAATACTAGAAGACATCTATCTATCCACTCCTCTAGAATCAGATCTAACTTTTAATTCAAATGAAAGGTTTACATTCATAGGAAATTGCCTTGACAAGTATTTTGTTCTGGGTAACAATAGCCATTTCATTTTTCACAGTCTCTTAGTTTGGGGATGCCATTTTAGGGGCAGTGATTGAGCAACACTGGAGTGTAGGGGAGAACATATTCAGTCGTAGTTAGGATTGGGTTTGAATCCTGTCTATGAATATAGGCAGGTTACTTTACATTCCTAAAACTGTTTCCCTCTCTGGAAAATGCAGATAAGACTTGTAAAACCCACTTTACATTATACAAGTGAGGCTCAAACGGGATAATGAATTGTATACTTCATGTGATTTTTTTGCCCTTTTTAAAGGTTTTTCCTTTAGCTACTGACTAAAACTCAGAATTTCATAATTGTAAATCAACTTTAGTGCTTTAAGAAAATTTCACTTAGTAGCATCAGGCTGGGTGGGAAACAGCAACAGTTACTATTGATAATCACTTTGAACGCAGGAGGGTCCAGAGGAGCCCTCAGGCAGGCTCCAGTGGAGTCCCAGTTTCAGAGTGCAGTAGGTTTAAGGTTTTGGGAGAGGAATGGACTGGGGATAGGAGAGTGGAGAGGAGAAGAGAGAGGAGAGGAGAGGAGAAGAGAGGAGAGGAGAGGAGAGAGGGGAGAGGAGGAGAGGGAAATAGGAAAGGAGCCAGTAAAACTCAAGTCAAGGGGGCATCTTTCTGCAATCCAAGTTTACCTTCCTTTGGAGAGGAGAAGGAAGGGGAGGGGGAGGCAGACAGCAGAGGAGGAGGTGAGTTACCCAGCTAGCATTCAGCCAGCTGCATCTACTCACAGGATTGTGTTTGTCCTTTGCTGAAGAAGACCATGCCATCAATGATGTTATGACTTGCACTTGACTTTGTTTTGAGTGAGGGAGGGCTATGCAGGTATTAATCCAGAACTGGATTCAGATGGCTCAGGAGAAGAAGTGAGGCTGGTGCCCTGCACAGCCCTCCCTCACTCAAAACAAAGTCAAGTGCAAGTCATGTCATCATTTCTCTGATGGCATGGTCTTCTTCAGCAATGAAGGACAAACACAAACAACTTAGTAGCAGGATGATCTGTTCTGATCAATTGTCTAACTTATTGATGGAGTGAGTAATCTTTATCTACTTCTCTTCTAAAGAGCAAACTGAAACTCAGGGCCCAGGTTTCCCACCCCTGGACTCTAAGTCAGAAATTTGGAAATCCCTGCTGTTATACTCCTTGGAGGTGTGATGTAGGGCAAGTCATTGTTACATCATTTAGTTTCAGTTTCTTCATCTGAAAATGGAGAGACTATAGATCTCTTTTTACATTTGGACTATCTTATTTATAATTTCAAGACCTCAATCATTACATCTTGAATGAAATGCTTTTTTGTTAATTAATTCATTTACTCATCTGCTAAATTTTGAGGAATTATTCAATAGCTGTTTTAATATAATGAAAAATAAATAACTTCTTATTGAAAAAAATCTAGAAAGCTATTAATAATAAGCTTCTTTGGGGCAGCGATTGACTTCTTTTGTATTGTTTTATTTTTATTGGGGCAGCTAGGTGGTACAGTGAATAGAGCACCAGTGCAGGAGTCAGGAGAACCTGAGTTCAAATCTCACCTCAGACACTTGACACTCACTAGCTGTGTGTGACCTTGGGCAAATCACTTAACCCCAATTGCCTCATCCTGGGTCATCTCCAGTCATCCTGATGAATATCTGGTCACTGGATTCAGATGGCTCTGGAGGAGAAGTGAGGCTGGTGACCTGCACAGCCCTCCCTCACTCAAAACAAAGTCAAGTGCGTGTCATGTCATTATTTCTCTGATGGCATGATCTTCTTCGGTAAGAAGGATGAACACATTTTTATTAGGTCTTTGTATCTACTTTGTCTAACATAATGACATATTAAATGACTAGCATAGTAGGCATTTAATAAAAGATTATTGAATTTAACTGAAACTAGGTATCAGTCTGAATATACTAACAATTGGTTATTTCTATGGCTTATCACGCTAAAAAATTCCACTCAAATTTCATGCATATAAATGGATCACTAAGCACTTATCTATTTAAATATTCTTAGGAAAGTAAACTTCATAGGCAGCTCTCCTATGGCTTGTTTTTAAAATGCAAATTTGTTCCAAAGTAATTACAAAATTAGGGAACAATGTGAGTATAGTTTAAATTTCACGTTTGCTTATTCATAATTCTGTCCAAAAACACACTGAAATTGACAATGTAGAAAACTGCACCATTTCATAATTCACAACTTACGGTATTCCAACCTTTCCTTCACAAGTTAACTTCAGGTCTTTTTCAAGGTAAAATATTACATTTATTGTATTTCTTCTGGTACAGTTGGAGCTGTGGGCAGATGAGGGTTGATCAGTTTGATAAAGTAGATTCTTTGGACCAGGGACTGTCCCCCACATTTTAGAAAAAGGTCATATTGTTCACTTGACACTCTGCATACAGCAAGATCATTGTTCATGATTATATGGATTTAATTTTGTATGGCCCTAATCAAATTTTCTAAACACAACGTATGTATAAAATGAAAGTTACTTTCTGAATAGCCTAGTATACTACAGAGACCCTTGTATTGGGAAGGACACTTGGGCTTTTGTGGTTTTGGTTTGGTTTGGTAATGGTTTTGCCCTTACATCAGCTCTTTCCCCTCTCTAAGCCTCAATTTCCTCATCTATAGAATTCAGACTAAATGATTTCCAGTCTCTTATGAGTCTAACCTAGTTGTGACATGTTCAACAAACATTTATGAAGTGCTTGCTGGGTACTGGGATAGATGTTTAGGATACAGAGAAAGTTAAGATGTCTTCCCTGCACTAAAAGAATTTGGGAAGTAAGGAGGGTTCTTTATGTCTGCCTATATCTATCATCTCCCTCACACTGTTGTGTCAGAAAAGGTTTTGGAAATATTAAAGAGTGATGGAAATGGGAACTGTCATTCTCGTTTGCATTAAGTATAACCCTCTTAAGGTACAACACTTAATTACCTATCTTCACATGAATGAGTGCTTTCAGTTTCCAGAAGCCAGAATGAAATCTTCAACTAAGAACAGTTTGATTGGAGCCCTGGGTGGTCAAGGACAGGAGAATCAGGTTGCTTGGCAGTTTCTGAGCATTTCCCACCAGTGTTTATTGGGAGAGAAGTAATCAAAGGTGACTGACCCTAAATCACAGCAAACCAATGATCCAATTTGATTTAACCTTGTGTTATGGAGGGAAACTTTTTTTTTCTGTGATTCTTTGGCAGTACATTTGTCACCTGCTTGACTCCAGTAAAAGGATGAAGCATTCAGTGGTCCCGAGTAACTGCATTTGGGTGCTTACACATTCTGAGGAGCCAGTGTAGCTGCCTTTGGATCAATGTACACAATACTATGCCCCTGCTGTACTGTACCTCAAGCAGAATCTGATCAGAAAGCTTGTCGCCTTTGATTACCAGGCACATCCCTATGTGAAAGAAACGACATGTGAAGAGTGACCTCTCACCGATGTTTGATCCTATGGACAAAATCATTGAAGCTTTAACCCTTCCCTGCTGGAAATTCATGCATCATCCTCAGAAACAATTTCAATGGATTGTCAAATTCAATAAACTGTCCACAAGTAGACTCCCCAGGAAAGCATGCCTCTTGTGGAATGTGCAGGAGTTATGTATGACTGTTTTTGCTCAGTATTGACTGAGAGTGCAGCAGAAAAAAAGGAAAAGTTAATGGACCAAGGTCTTAATTCTGACTTTTCTCCTCCTTAGTTGTGTAACCCTGGACAGTTTATGGAACCTCTCTGTGTCTCAGTTTCTTAATCTGTCAAGTGAAGAGGAAGCATGAACCTAATGAGTAAAATGTGAAAATTACAGTCAGGAGACTTGAGTTCTACAATAGAAAGAGTAAATGCATGAGAAGATGTTGGAAGAATTAGGAATATCTGTCCTCTTCGAAGATAAGACTTAGTTTGATGAATATCTTCAAGTATTTTAAAGGTTATTATCTGAAGATAGAGGCAATTTGATGGGGTGATAAGGATACTGGCCTTGGAGTCAGAAAACCTAGGTTCATATCCTCCCTTAGACTCATGACATATGTGTGTGACCTTTGACAAGTCCCCTAAACTCCCTAGGCCTCAGATTCTTCATCTATAAAATGAATTATTTAGCATTTGTTAAGTACCTACTGTATGTCAGGTACTGTGCTAAGTGCAGAGGATATGAAGAAGGGGGAAAAATGAGCCAGAGTCCACTGCTCTCAAGATCCTAATGATTATTTGGATTAAATAGCCTCGGAGCTTCCCTTCAGTCTGTGGTCTGCCATGTTCTGCTTAGCCCTGACATGCTGAATAAAGAACGGTGGATATAAATTACAGAGAGACAGACTCTGATTTAATGTACAGGGGTAGGAAACAAACCAACTAACTCATTTTAACAGAGATGCCTCAAAGCAGAATGGGATACAGTAGTTTCTCCCTCAAGGTCTTAAAGTGGAGGCTTGTCTTGGATGTTATGGTGGGGATGTATCCTTCAGCTTGGGTTGGATTCTGATAGCCCTTCCTGCTCTAAGATCCTATAACTTAGAATGAACCAGACAGACAGTCATCTTCAATTATTTGTAGGGCAACGATGCAGAAGAAGAAGATTAGAGTTATTCGGTTATTACCGTCCTATTAGAAAAATAGGTGAAAAGTACAGGAAGGTGTAATTTAGCTCAGCATAAGTCAGAATTTCTTAGCACTTTCTAAAATGAAATAGACTTCTCCAAGACGGTATAAGTTCCTCAGCATTATTTGTTTGTTTGTTTGTTTTTAACAAAGACTTGATGACCACATGTTGAAGTCTTTCTAGAACTCCTACATCAGGTAAGGAGTTGGACTAGACAACCTCTTGTGTCTCTTACAACTCTGGATTTCGGATTCTATAGCCAGAGAATCTTGAAGGTGCCTTGCAGGTCTGTGATTCTGTAACCAGATCAGTTTCCTCCCAGCACCTGTGACCACTGGGAAGGATTTGCAATTTCACACTTCTGAAAAAGAGCCTCCTACCTTCTGTACAAAATCCAGGAAGGGCTGCTGCCTGCAGAGACATTTGTGGAGTCACCACATATAGCTCTGATCTAGTATACTTCACATTCACTGAGTATTCAGCCTATTTCTGGGTTCCTTTCAGAGCCTTCATCTCCAGCAAGGCTACACAATTCACATAAGCACGCAACGTGAACTCCATTTACAGGCAACCTGCATAGGGAAGCTAAAGGAAGAGTCAATGCAATTAACCCAGAGCGAAATTCTGCCTCTAAAAAAAATCTTCCCTCTCTAGTCTAGGGTTTATAGTACAAGGTTTTCACTGTAATGGCTCTTGTAAATTAATTGCAGGCACAATTGTCCACTGGCATTCTCAGAATAAGTGGCAAGTAGTTAATTGCACCCCAAATTAGCCAATTCTGCCCATAATTAACCATTTGAAGACAATTAATTGAATGCATAATATTTGCACCTGCAGCTAATTGGAGGCCCCTAAATTGTTCCTGGAAGAAGAAAAAAAATAACACAAACAAATAAGGCTGTATTTAAAATGTAGGCCTTTCTTTTCCAAGATCTCATCAGGCTGGTAAGAGAGTTTGACTTAGAAAAGGCACAGCAATGTTGCAGCTGCTAGTGGGAAGCATCCAGGTTTACAGATACCCCTTCCTTTCTGGTTTTTTTCCTCTTACTTGCTTATTAGTGTATACGATAAGTCATTTTGCTCACTTTCTACAGCCACCGAGGCCATAGTTTGTATAAATAGTTAAAGGGTCACAATCTAGCTATGGTAACTTCCCTTTCAGAAGAGGTCTCCTTCCACCTGTTGTTTGGGGGGGGGGGGTTACTCCTCCCAGATGAGTTGGGTGAAAGAGGCTTAACAAAAGGGCACAAGGAGATGGGCTTAGAGGACTCCATAAGGATCCTTACCCCATACCCACCACAGACAGGTCTAATCTCCAACAGCTGTCTAATAGTAGGGGGGGCTGGGTGAGAAAGTGTGGATAGCTTCACAAAACCATCATCCCTTCCCTTATCTTAGGACCCCAGGATCCATAATCTTCCTTACACACAAGTCACCATATTCCTCCTCTGCTCAAAGTCATTTGAACCCTTCCAGGTTGCTTCCTTTATAAGGCCCAACTACTTGTTCTGGCATTCAAAGCTTTTTACAACCTGCCCTCATCTTATTTTGTGTTATTTCTAATTTCTCCCCTTCACACTTCTAATCCCCAATTAAACTATGATACTCTCAATTCCACAAGTTTTTCTTAGGCTGTTGCCCCTCAACCCCCGACTCTGCTGAAATTCTATCCATCCAAGACCCAGCTGAAAGCCACTTTCTCCAGAAAACCTTTCCTGCCACTTTCTCCAGAAAACCTTTCCTATCCCTTTCCCAGTTGCAAATAGTTTTCCTTCCTTTATTTGTATTTCTCTACTGCATTTTTCTCTTCTATTTCAAAATTATTTGCATATATGATGTTATTCTCTACAAACTAAGGTCAGAATAAAAATTACTTCTAAAACATTTTAACATTGTCTACTTTTCATTTTGTTAGTTTGGTTGCCTTTTGGTTGAATTAATATAAAAACCCTTAATAAAATACTTTCTGTTCTTTTCTTACATATACATAAGCTATTATTATTAGTATTCTAAAAGGAATAACATTCACAGACTCATAGACTTAAGAGCTAGATGGACCTCATTGAATCCAACCCACTCATTTTCCAGATGAAAAAACTGAGAACCAGTGTAGCTGAAAGGTTTGAAAAAGTTACAGACACAAAAATAAGCAGAACTAGATGTTTGTTTTTGCAGGATTTCAAGAATATTTTAACTTCTATGTTGCCTCATAAAATAATGATGATGATGAGGAGGAGGAAGCTGCTAGCAGTAATAAAAATACACCAATGCTCTATAAGACACAATTGAACACTCCCTCCCATGACTCACTTTATCCTAATGCATCCTAATGCAGAATACCATAAATTGCTGTGGCCAAAACAAGTAATTGTCAGGTGATCAACGTTCTTGTGAAGAGCTTATGCTAGGCTGCTTGTGGACACTTTTCATCAAAGAGACAACGTAAGTATATACAAAATTATAAATAAGATAAAGGGGAGTGGTATGAATTATAATAAGGCTATTTGGAGTAAAGTTGTGAAGGGCTTTAAAAGGAAAATTAAGGAATTTTTATTTGATCCTAGAAGTAATAAGGAGCAAACAGAACTTTAAGATTCTCACCAAAGGCCCTTCATTTTCCTTTCATACTCATTTTTACCTTTATTGATTAAGGAAGTAACATGGGTGAAGCTGAATTTTGGGAAAATCATGTTAACAGCTGTGTAGCATTGGAGCATGGAGGGACTTGAGGCAGGAAGAAAATTAGAAGGTTCTTACTGTAGTCCAAGTCAGAACTGTGGATAGCTTGGCATAAGGTAATGGCTATTTAAGTAGCAAGAAGGGAAGAATGTTAATGATGTTGAAGAGATGGAAAAGATGAGATCTGGCAAATGATTAGATATAAGTTATGAGAAAAAATCAAGAGACAAAGATAAAATTGAGATTGTAAACCTGCAATGATGTTGATACCCTCAATGGAAATAGAGAACTTCAGAAGCAGAGTTAGTTTTAGGAGAGGAGAGGAAAGAGATAATGAATTTTGTTTTGGATGTAGCCTCTCAAAAAGAATGTTAGTGACACAAATTTAAAATAATGAGCAGCATCGTGGCAAAATAAACAATGAACTGACCTCAGACTTGGGAAGACTTGAGTTGTAGTAGTTCAGTCTCTGATATATACTGACTCTGTGACTTTGGGCAAGTCACTTAACCTAGTCGAATCTTAATCTAGGCAACCTAAGCCTATAAAGTGCAGAATAGTTAATTATATGCATTGGTAAAGTTAGACTAACTTTACAGGTTTTTCACTATACCAGGGAAGTCATAGGCCCAGATGTGACTATCCCATCCTTCAAAAAAAAAAAAATTGTTCATTTACATATGAATGTTTTAAGCTGCTACAGCTTTAGTTTATAATCATATGATTGTGCATATCTATGTACATTATTACTACTTCTAATAATAGCTAATGTTCATAAAGCAACTACTTTGTGTCAGTCACTGCACTAGGTGTTTACAAATATCATCTCATTTGGGCAAATACTGAAGAGGAAGTGGGAAAATAGGCACATTAATTCTCTCTTGGTAGATCTATGAACAAGCTCAATCATTCTGGAAAGTATTTGCAATGACATCCAAACACTCTTAAATTGTGCATATCCTTTGACCAAATGATACCATTAGGGTTATGCAAGGAGATCAGAGAAAAAGGAAAAGGACCCATATGCACAAAAATATTTATAGCAACCCTGTTTGTGGTGTCAAAGAACTGAAAACTGAGATGATCCTCATAAGCTGAGGAATGGCTGAACAAACTCTGGAGGATGAATATAATGGAATACTATTGGGCTGTAAGAAAAGAAGGGTATGGTTTCAGGGGAAAAAGGCAACTGTGAAAATCTATATGAACTGATGCAGAGTGAAATGAGCAGAACCAGGAGAACAATCTACATAGTAACAGGAATATTGTAACAATAATCAAGTGTGAAAAATTTAGCTGCTTTGATCCACACAATGATCCACCATAATTCCAAAGGACTCTTGATGAAACATACTCCAGTTAGAGAACTGACAGACTCAGAATACAGATTGAACATATTTTTTTTTCCTCTTTCTTTTTTGGAATGTGGTTAATGCAGAAATTTATTTTGCATGACTATATATATATTTGGATTAGGTTTTGATTTTCTTGTCTTCCCATTGGGAAGAGAAAGGAAGGGAATTTATAGATGAAAAAAAAGAACAAAAAGGTCTCTGTGCTTTAAGTGTGTGTGTGTGTGTGTGTGTGAGAGAGAGAGAGAGAGAGAGAGAGAGAGAGAGAGAGAGAGAGAGAGAGAAAGAGAGAGAGAGAAGGAGAGAGAGAGATATCATTTGATCCTCACAACGCCCCTGAGAAGTAGGTGTTATTATTATCTCCATTTTACAAATGAGGAAACCAAGGCAAACAGTGGTTAAATGACTTTCCCAGGGTCACACAGCTAGCAAGTATCTGAGGCCCAGGTATCCCTGTTTCCAAGGCCCCACACTCTATCCACTGTGTACTTTCCCTGTGCCATGTATCTTATGTATGCATGTATAAACTTTTAATGCCTGCATGTTGACATTTACAGAAAGTTTTAACTTGCCTATACTTACATAGCTAGTATCAGAGAAAGAATTCAAACTCAGATCTCTCCCGAATCCAGTTCTAATCTTCTACCCAGTGAATTTCCCAATTACTCCTAGTCTTCATAGTTATATAGTACTTGGTATGTATTAATTACTTCTGACTACAACCTTATGTGGTAGCTACTAAAAATACTTTTATTCCTATTTTACATATGAAGGTATGAAAGCTTTAAAGAATCCAGTAGTTTACCTAAGGTCACATTTATAATGACAAAACAAGGACCACCACTCAGGTCTTCTCCCCAAGTCCAGTGTTTATTCCACAGTGTTAACAAACTACATCACCTGGCACACAAAAACAAAAGAAAACAAAAAAAACAACAAACCCTAACATCTATTGAACCACAGTAATTAGAAAATAGGCAAGTTTTTTTTTCTTCTAGAAAATTAACATGAAGAAATATTTTAAAAGTACATTTGATGTTACTTTAATTTCATCATTTTTGCTGCTATTGTTGATATGGTAGAATTCAACTTTTATTCTTGTAGAATGTAATCTCCTTGGGGACAGGCACTGTTCTTTTTTATTTTATTTGGTCTTCAAATCATTCTGGGCTTTGCAAATAGTAGGTAATTTAACTTTTCTGTGTCATTGAATCTAGCTTGAAGAAAAGCATTCATGTAAGATAGATGACAGCTCGAAACTTGAAGCAGCTGGTGTACATTGAGTTTCACTAAGAAGGCATGAAAAAGGGAGGATAAACTTTTTTAAAATTAAAAATGTATATTTTTCAACCAGCAAAAGTCTGCCTGCTGTCACTCCTACACTACCTCATTTGTGAATGAGAGAAAAACAAAATCCATTTCAATCATGTATAGTCAATCAAAACAAATTTCCACATTGGCAGGGTCCAAAAAAAAAAATGTCTCATTCAGCACTCCAAATCCTTCATCTCTCTTTTATGAAGGGGGTGGCATGTTTCATTTATTGTTAGTTCTCCAGAATCTTGGTTATTCATTATGCTGATGAGAGTTTTTAATTCTTTGAAAATTATTTATCTTCATACTGTTGAAATTGTATAAATTGTTGTCCTGGTTCTATATACTCTGTATCAGTTCATGCTGTTCTTCCCAGGCTTTTCTGAAACCATCCCCATCACTGGAAATTTCTTATAGCACAATAGTAGTACATCACATAGATGTACTTAGATTCCTATTCTTTACCACTTTACAAAGAGCGAAGGATATTTTTTGTACATCTTTAGAGTTTGTTTTGCTTAGGATTGTCTAACATTCCACTAATTTCCCCTTCTCTGTTCTCTCCTATCCTTTCTATTGCCCCATTGAGTGGAATCTATTTCTGTATCCAATACTCTATGTGTGTGTGTGTATTCTCCTCTTCTTTGACCAGTTCAGATGAGAGTGAGGTGGCTATGTTGGCTATCCCCACCCTACCTTTTGTTCTTTCTTTGTATATATGTCTACTGGTCCACTTTGGATATGTGAATTAATTTTCCCTTCCTTGTTCTTCCTGGTCCTTCTATATTCCACTTTCCGTAGAACCTTGAAAAGGTAACCTTGAGAAGACCCACTAAAGCTCATCCTCATACAAATTAAGGTTGCTGGGGGTAGGAACACCAGTAGAGAAAGATCATTTGGGTAGGTACTAAGAAGAGATGTGCAACTCCTGAATATAGGGATTATAGGGTATATTGGGCAAGAAGCAGTGCTGTTAACATTATGATGCTTTACCAAGAGCAGTGAGGACTCTTAATCCAAGTCTTCATGGGCAGAATAGCATGTTCTTTTCCATGCTACCTTCAGAAGCAGAATGGTGGAGTAGAAAGAACATTGTAATTCAGACTATCATGCCCTCTTGGTAATTTAGTGCCTAGCCTTTCAAACGGTCTTAAACTTTTGAGAATTCCCTAGACAGTACTAGATATACTGAGGAGGTAGGACACAAGATGGTAGCTTCTTGTTTCCTCTTCACTGATAAAAAAGAAAAAAAAAACCTTGTTATCATTTCCTCTTTAAAATATCTGGTTACTATTAAACATCATAGAATCTCAGAATTTACAATGACCCCAGAGATCATATAGATGACCCAAATGGATGCCTTTTCTTCTACTTCCTTCACAAATGATCCTCTCCAAAGATGGAGAACATACTTTATAGTATGATGGCCAATTCCATTTTTGAGAACTCTACATATGTAATCTCATTTGTAGGAATTTCTCTCTTTCCCCTTCAAATGTAATTGCAAAGGCATTTTGATCAGGATGATGCGTCCCCTCCCACACTTTTTGTTTTTCTTTATCTTCACAAAGTAAACTCTGTTCTGGTCAGACACCAACCTTAGTATAATACCTTATTGAAGTTACCTATGTGAACGATTATCTTTATTGGGGGAGGGGGGTGGTGAGGTTTGAGAGGCAAGGCTGTAAAGATAAAGAAAAGGGATGGTGGACATTTACTGTTTCATAGATCTTATTTCTATCTCTTGTGCTTCTCTCTCCCCTACTCTTTCCTCTCCCCCTTTGTACTGTTGAATTCCAGGTGTCTGTGGGGAGAGATCAGTGAAGAAAGAAATGTCCTTCTCTTAATCTTTTTCTCACCTGATACAATTAACTAGAAACCCTAAATTCTGGGAATAATGTGTAATAGAAGCTGAATGGACTTTTGGGGGCCATTCCATGAAGCATCCTCAAAGTTGATCTTCCTGGTTCCAGTTAAGCATTTGGAAGTTTGTGACTTAAGGCTAAAAGTTTTGCACTTTGAAATGAAGCACTCTTACTGACTTCTAGGCCAGAGGAAACTATGATTCAGTGGATAAACAAAATGGATTCAAAGGGATCAACTCAGGCCTCTGCTTCCCTTTCCTTTCCAGGTATGAATTGTGAAGGAGTGTTCCAAGATGAATTCCAAGAGTTGAGTGTGAAAAGGTTGCTGGCCCCATTCTACAGTCTTGACCTCTGTACAGCACAAGTGTGTGGAGAGATTCACCTCTTTTGTTTGTGCTTTTTCCTGATTTTAGGCAAATGGATTCCCCAGACCTGGAGGTGATCTTATAAGTTCTAGAGGTCTAGAGGGCTTGAATCCTGTGAGGTTTGAGCTAACTGGCAGTAAAGGAAGGTTTCGTGTTGAGGTGGCCAGCTACCAACAAGAATATTCCCCATGCATGGCAGACATGTATGACGAGTGGTTAGCACACTTCCAAGCTAAGGTGAAATGTAAAATGCTTAATTTGCACTAATGAAAACTGTTTTATGTTCTATGGAGGTTTAACTATCCACTTTTCAGTAGACTTTACCAGTATTCGTCGGTTGTTACTAAATGCTATTGCGTTAATATGTGCTTATGGGCCTTTTTTATGTGACGTTTCTTTTCATATGTATGTAAAAATAAATCACATATCCTACATCTGCTCCATATTGTACACTGAGTACTTTTTTATACTCCCTCATAACCAAAGAAGCTTGGACTGCCAGAGTTGGGAGAACAAGTCAATAAGTGTGAGAACAGGGAGTCTGACTGCTCTAATTAGAGGCCCAAACCTAGCCTGAATTCCATATTTGGGTACAGAACAAGAAATGGAGTTGTACTCTAGCCTCTGTGGGCCCAGCAGTGACACCTCTAGTTTCTAAATGTAAGAGAATGAATTCTTGATCTGGCTTTGTCATTTACTAATCACAGTGGGCAAAACTTTGGATTCTAACTTAGAAGTGATACATTTGGATCCTACCTTTGCTACTTACTCATTCTGTGTCTTAGACCTTTACTTCATTTGTAAATATAGGAATAGGGGCAGATGAACTCTTGGGTACTATTCAGTTCTGAATCATATGAACCTATGATTTGCCTACTCATGAAGACTTCTAGCATACAACATCCAAATATTAAGGACCTATTATATGTGTACATGTATGCAAGCATACAGTACAAGTGTAAAGACATTCACAAATATACACACATATGTATATATATATATATATATACATATATATATATATATGTAGTCCTCTATTTATCTATCATCAATTTACACACAATTCTTCCAAGATGAGAGAAAATTGTTTCCTACCAGGGTGCAATAATCAAAAAAGTAATCTTTTCCATTACACACCTATTCACGTATACATGTGCTTGACGTGTGTTTATTCCATTGAATAATTTCCTAGGATATGTGATTTTATCCATGACACACCTAGGTGACATGATGGATAGAATGGTGGACCTGGAGACAAGAAGATGAGCTCAAATCCAGCCCCAGACACTTACTAGCCTGTGTGACACTCAACAAGTCACTTAATTTCATTCAGCCTGAGTTTCCTCATGGAGATAAAAATAGCACCTCTCTCCCAGAATGGTTGTGAGGATCAAATGAGATTACATATGAAGAGTTCTCTGCAAAACTAAAAATGCTATATGAATGTAAGCTAGCTATTATTTTAGAAAGACATCTAGAGAAACAGAGGGGAAAATGATACTATAGTCCCTTCCCATGCCTCATTGTGAGTAGAATATGTGTGTATCTTCCACCAAAGTAGCACTGTTACCTGCTGGAGGTGTGTAGGTGACCCTGGATTTTTGAAGACTATTCCAGTAGAATATATGTTTTAAAAGCACCAAAAATGCCAGAAAGCCTTTGAAAATGGCCCAATAACAGACTACATGCCTGTCTGCTGAGGACAAGTATAATTAAGTTCTAAGAAGCTTATTAGCTCAGGGTGACAAATTTTTCAGCCAAGACAGCTCTTAGAGACCTTCCATTATTAAATATTTGCTTGCTTGTTTGCTGATCGAGTGAGTGAGTGAACAGAGGAGTTGTTAGTCTATTGGAAGAGGAACTACACCCAAGGATAAAATCAAAGGTTGTTGAAGTGGGGAAGTATATTATATACATGAATACACCTACCTATGCTCCCATCAACAATACTCATATAGCTAAAGAAGGATTTTAGATAGATGATAGATAGATAGATAGATAGATAGATAGATAGATAGATAGATAGATAGATAGATAGATAATGTTTAATGTCATAGAATGCAGAAGAGCTGACAAACCATGAGCAGAAGTGTAGCTTGTGTAGTCCATGAGGTACAGATAGAGCTATGGAATTGTGGCCAATGTTTCTCATGTAAATAAACTCACTTTGTAGTCTCACCCAAGCTAGCTTTAAACTGGCAGACAATTCTAGGCCAGGAAATCTCCTTGGAGCACAAGTCACAACAAAGCCTCTTCTCACACTATTTGCAAGTTGTTCACCTTGCAGTATCTTCAAATGTGACCTAATTGTCACCTGCCAGGCAGTTGTCTGGTGCAAAATGGTACCTCATTATTCAGGCTGATGGTGTGATGAAGGAAACACATCTTATCCAAAAGGCTTGGCTTTTTAAATGGCAATTGAACCTAGGGAAATGAAGAATTAAGAGTTCTTTCTTACCTAGCTGCACCCCCTTCCCCTCTTTCTTCCATTGGTATTTGAAAAGGAAAAATGAAAAAAGGGAAGAAAAAAGTCACAAACCTATTAGTACAAAGACAAATGAATCCCGTGCCCGGAGGCGGTCTAGTGTTTGAGAATTGGCCTGAAATCATTTCTCAACATTCCCAGTTACATTGTATTACCTTTAGTGCTTTTCTATATTAAGGCAACACTTTGAAGTAAGTCAAACATTAAAGAAATATTTAATCAAAATTATGCTTTTTTCCTTGTCAGAGGTTTCTGGTGTTAACATCCCGCAGATGAATGCTAATGAAAAAAGGGGGTGGGGGAAAGAGAAGAAACCTATTGACTAGGTTCATTATTTAGGTCCTAGATCCTCTCTGTGCCAGTCAGAGCATGTATTGTTAACAAGAATTCACATGGATTGACTAAGAATACAATGTAGACAGATGTGGAGTGCCCAGTGGAATACATTTAAATTTATTTTTTTAATGATTTAAGGATATCTACCAGAATAAGGATAATCCCTGTCCCCATTGGTTAGCGATTGCTAAGGCCCTAGATGAAATATTCTGTAATTACTGCATGCATTTAATTGTCCTTTAGAATTGCCTAAGACAGGAATGGGGACTTCAAGGAGTACCTCATTTTACTGCCAATGTCCTAGAAAATATTAACTGGCAAGGGCTAATTGATTTTTTTCTTTTTTTTCAGTCACTAGAAGATGATGGAATTATTTAAAAGTCACTGATTATTAGAATCAAAATCTTTTTTGTTCCATACTGTGTGGAGTGGAGGCAGCACAGAGTTCTGGGATTAGAACCAGAAGAGAATTGAGTTCAAACCCCTCTTCTGACACCAGCTTCGCAATTTTGGAGAAGTCTTTGAGAACTTCTCTGAGACTCAGTTTTTCAACTATGGAACAGAGAAAGTAACACCTTCAGTATTTTTCTGTTGGGATTGTCCTGAGGTTGCAGTGAGATAATTAACATTATATGGTTTAGAAGAGGCCCTTATTGATCATCCAGTTGAAGCCCTCCATTTAATAGATGAGGGGCTGTGAGCTCCCACATTAGATTGTAAATACCTTGACACCAGAAACTGCCCTTTGCCTTTCTTTGTCTTCTCAGTGCTTAGCACAATGCCTGGTATGCAGTAGGCATGTACTAAAAGTTAGTTGATTGAATGCTGAAGAAACTGAATGCAATAGTAATATACATATGTCAGTTATCACTGAGTCATTTCAGTTATGGTCGATTTTGTGTGACTCCCATTTGAGGTTTTCTTGGCAGAGATACTGGAATGGATTGCCATTTCCTTTTCCACCTCATTTTACAGATGAGAAAACTGAAGCAAACGGCTAAAGGACTTACTCAGGGTTGCACAGCTAGTGAGTGTCTGAGGCCATGTTTATCCTTCATTGCCGAAGAAGACCATGCCATCAGAGAAATGATGACATGACTTGCACTTGACTTTTCTCTGATGGCATAGTCTTCTTCAGCAACAAAGGACGAAGAGGATCCTGTGGGTAGATGCAGCTGGCTGAATGTTAGCTGGGTACCTCACCTCCTCCTCTCCTGTCTGCCTCTCCCTCCTCTTCCTTCTCCTCTGCAGAGGAAGGTAACTTTGGATGGCCAAAAGTTGCCCAGTTGACTTGGGTTTTACTGCCTCCGTTCCTTGTTTCTTTCCTTTCCTTTCCTTTCCTTTCCTTTCCTTTCCTTTCCTTTCCTTTCCTTTCCTTTCCTTTCCTTTCCTTTCCTTTCCTTTCCTTTCCTTTCCTTTCCTTTCCTTTCCTTTCCTTCCTTTCTTTTCCTTTCCTTTTCTACCTGCGAAGACAAGAGCTTTGCCTAAAGGGCCCAAGGTGTCCCACTGCATCCTGGGCCATCTCCACTCATCCTCAGGAATATCAGGTCACTGGATTCAGATGGCTCTGGAGGAGAAGTGAAGCTGGTGACCTGCACAGCCCTCCTTAACTCAAAACAAAGTCAAGTGCAAGTGATGTCATCATTTCTCTGATGGCATGGCCTTCTTCTTCGGCAACAAAGGACAAACATGATGGTCTGAGGTCAGATTTGAACTCAGGTTCTCCTGACTCCAGGCCTCGCTCTGTATCCACTGTGCTGCCTCACTACCCCTGTTAGTTTTTGGTATGCGTGATGCGTGAATACACATTGCCCAGAAAAGTCACGGTGGTGGAAAGAACTCTGGATTAGGAGCCAATGATTCTCAGATCTTCTGAGCCCTCTAACTGGTTGGTGAGATATGTAACACAAATATTATTGCTGTCTCCACTTAACAGATGAGGAATCTGAGGAACAGAGGTTAGCCTTGCTCAGGGTCTCAAAAGTACTACCTAGAAAGCTGGGATTTGAATGAAATTCAGAACTCTCTGGACTACAATATAATAGGGTGCCCCTCCCATTATAAGGTATATATTCATGTTTACGTATTTCTTCTTCCTGGGCTTTAGTTTCCCCAATAATAAAATGAGAGAGTTGAGCTACAGGATCCCTAAGGCAGTTTTAGTACTAAAAATGTCATGGTTCTGAGACTGTGTGGGCAGCATTTCAGATACACAGGCTTGTTTGGTGGGTGTGGAAAGAAATGTAAATTGCCTAAAGTACCCTCAGTCAACTATAAATGCCCAAGATTGCAATGAATTCCCCCAGTATGTAAACACAGCACTGGGCACTGATGATTATGTAGCTTATTATTTTAAGTCCTTCACTTTAACTGTCTTCAGCTGTAATTAGTTGCCAATTTCCCTTTGTTTACAAAAGGACAAAAGCTTGGTAACTTGTCAAATACCCAGAATGGTTTTTAAATGAGCTTTAAAGGGGAGAAAGACATCAATCTTCTTCCCCACCCCCACCAGAGGGTGTTTAAAAAAAATGCTCTGCTTGTACCTTGAAAAGAGAATCGGTTCTTTCTTCTCTAAGCCACCAAGGTATGGGAGAGGGGGCGGGGGAGGGAATGGAAGGGGGGCTGGAGAAGTGTCACTTCCATCCACTCCAAGGCAGGGTGTTCAGCAAGCTCTTTGTGCAGGGAAAAGTGAAAATTCAACGACAGCCCCTTGCTTTGGGGCACATTTAAGGAATTATGAACTCCAGCATTTAATTCCTAGGCATTTTTCTTTCATGCATGATTGCTTAGTCTCCTACTGAAACCAAGAATGGGTCTTTAAAGTACATATCTGTTGCACAAAGCAGTTCCCTCCTACTGTATATACAGTAGACCTAACACAAAACATCTGTACCTCCTATTCAGAGCTGCGAGACCATGGCATGATTCACACAGCAACACCAAGGAGCAGACTTGTCAAGCGTTTTAGCCCCCTGGGAATCTGCAGGTAGCAGCCAATTGCTCTTGTAAGGTAAATTCAGAAACTAAAAGTTTATGCAAAGTGTGAGACTGTTCAATGTTATTGGGCTGTACTTCTAGGGAAACTGAGTGCCTCGCTTCCACCTGGTATCTCCCTCCCCTCTCCTAACCCCCAACCTAATCTCTCAAGACAGAGATAAAGCCTCCAAAGCTTTTTGACAGCAGCTGGAATTATCATCAGAGACCCTGACAAACACATGTCATCACTGGGCGATATATGACCAAAAGTGTTTACTAGCTGGATAAAACTCAATGCTGGTTATCTTCAAAGTAAGGAAGAGAGAGGGGGAGAGCCCCAATCATGGATTAATGTCTCCAGTTTAGCTTAGGTGTATGGAGAGGGTCATGGTGGGACTAAAGCAGATGAATTTAAAAGCCTTCTTTGGGAGTTTGGATATGGGGGCCTTTATAAATGTGCCCTGAGTGGGTGTGAATGCAATCTTAGTTTGAGGTGTTCACTGAATGGTATAGGCCATTGATCAGTTATTACACTTCTAACAAAAATCTAAAGAAAACTTGTGGTCTTAATTTTGCTGAGGGAGAGGTAAACTGGATTCCAAACAAACAGATGTTCTGTTCCCAAAATAAAGTATTTGATTAGGGGGAGTTTCCCCATCATACTCGTCTAGGTTCATCATGATCCCTTTTATTCTATTTCAGGGTTTCTACAGAATGAGAGCAAGGGTATCATCAGTGAGAGAAAAGGAAAATGAAATGTAGCAAGAGCTATCCTCTTAGGCCAAGCAACTTGGGACACAATTAATAGAGGACCTCCCAAACCCCTTTTTTTGGTGTAGTTGGGGTGGCGATGGACATTGGTTGATGCGTTTCTGAAGTGGACCACAAGGATAATAGAATTGAGAGGGGTCTGAAAGATTGTCTAGTGAAGTCAATCCCACCCCTATCCCCTTCACACACACACACACACACACACACACACACACACACACACACACACACACACATACACACACACATGAAAGGACTAATGTGAAGTGCAGGGAAGAGGGTTTGTCCAAGGCTAGCTAGGTAGCAAAGAACTGAGTCAGGAAATGAGACTAAATTTCTTGACGGCAAATCTAGTTCCCTTTTCCTGCCCTCTACTGGAGTATAGGGGTGTATATAAGGATGATTTTGTTATCTCTTCATAGTTAGTTTCTCAGGATCCATGACCATGGCAATGTTCAGGTGTTAAATAACAACTCCCAGAATAGTTCCAAGGATTCTAGATAGTAATTCCCAGAATCATAGTCACAGACAGTCCTACTGAAGCTGCACCGTGAGATAAGGGATGACATAAGGTAATACTTACTATGGTTGCACAGAATGACAATATTGTTAAAGTTAACCTTTGTGCTTAATTTTTGGCAAGATGCCTTCTTTGTTTGTTGCCCTATAAAGCAAGTAGGCACCGGTCAGTGATGGAGGAAATCAAGGGGAACCCACGGGAGAATCTGTGTGTGCTTCAACCAGCCCCCATTGAGGACTGAGGGGATTTAGGGGAGTGCACAAGTGTGCCTGTCTTAATTGATCCCATCAAGATGTAGGAGTTGTTGCCCCCCCTTCTCACCAGCCCTTGTGAGGAGGGTGATTAAGCAATGCTGTAGGAACTGGTTCTCTCACAACCTTTTGAGAAGACTATACTAGAATAAAGTTGATTATCAACCCCAATGAAGCTGTCTGTTTGTGTGACCAGATCAAGAGTGAACCTGTTAAAGGCTGGAGTCTGGAACCTCCAGTGCCTCCTGTGTATTATGTATGAAACAAGCCAGAAAGAGGTGGATACTTCCAGATTGTGCTGAAGTATACATGAGGTTAAATTAGTCAATCAGCTAGCCATTTATTGATTAAACATGCACTATTGTACATGCCAGATACCATGTTAGGCACTGGTGATACAAAGACACAAATGATTCTTTCTGTCCTCATGGAACTTATAGTCTGTCAGGGAAATAATGTAGATACAGGATATTCCAAAGTTCTTGTGCAATTTTAAGTTTTAAAGTTTACAACTGCACTAACATCTTGGGGAATAGATAGATGATAGATAGATAGATAGTAGGTAGATAGATATAGATGAGAAAGCAAGCAAGAAGGAAGGAAGGGAGGAAGGAAGGAAGGGAGGGAGGGAGGACTAAGAACCAATTTTTTTTTTTTTTTGGTGAGGGGGTAACTAGCAACTGGGGGAATTTGGAAAGGTTTTACTCAGAATGTAATGGGCAGAATTTGTAAGAAAACAAAAGATTCTGAGAGGTAGAAGTGAGGTGAGAGTGCATTCTAAACCCAAGGGATCACCAGTGCAAAGTTGTGGAGGTAGGGGATGGTGTGTCACATGTGAGTAGCACCAAGATGCTCAGTTTGGCTGAAACTTCATGTGCAGGAAAGGGAGTTATATATGATAATATTGGAAAGGTGGATTGGGGCCAAATCATTGGCATCTGTTGAGTAAGAGAATGGAATAGTCAGGGCTACACATTAGGGAAGTCAATCATTATTTTCAGATCGCCAAGACATTGATATAGTTGCTGGTCTACATCTTCTACCTCCTCCTTTATGTAAATATCCTTAAGCTTATATGAAGTCCCTTTATGGCATCTCTTCCATTTTCTTTTCTCCTTTGACACTGTTTTCAATGCTCATTGCAATGATATTAACATGAATCTTCTTGGATTGGTGTCCTTTAATGTCTCATAATGTTCTTAAAGGGACACTCCATTCTCTTTTTTTTTTTTCTAACTTTTAACATTTATTTTCACAAAATTTTGGGTTACAAACTTTCTCCCCTTTTATCCCCTCCCCCCCCAAACCCAAGCATTCTAGTTGCCCCTGTGACCAATCTGCTCTCTCTTCTATCCTCCCTCTCTGCCCTTGTCTCCATCTTCTCTTTTGTCCTGTAGGGCCAGATAGCTTTCTTTACCCCTTAACCTGTATTTCTTATTTCCTAGTGGTAAGAACATTACAGTTGATCCTAACACTTTGAGTTCCAACTTCTTTAGCTCCCTCCCTCTCCACCCCTTCCCTTTGGAAGGCAAGCAATTCAATATAGGCCAAATCTGTGTAGTTTTGCAAATGATTTCCATAATAGTTGTGTTGTATAGGACTAACTATATTTCCCTCCATCCTATCCTGTCCCCCATTACTTCTATTCTCTTATGATCCTTTCCCTCCCCATGAGTGTCAACCTCGGATTGCATTCTCCTCCCCATGCCCTCCCCTCTATCCTCCCTCCCCCACCGCTTGTGCCCTTGTCCCCCACTCTCCTGTATTGTGAGATAGGTTTTCCTATCAAAATGAGTGTACATTTTATTCTTTCCTTTAGTGGAATGTGATGAGAGTAGACCTCATGTTTTTCTCTCATCTCCCCTCTTTATCCCTCCACTAATAAGTCTTTTGTTGCCTCTTTTATGAGAGATAATTTGCCCCATTCAATTTCTCCCTTTCTCCTTCCAATATTTCTCTCTCACTGCTTGATTTCATTTTTTTTTTAAGATATGATCCCATCCTCTTCAATTCACTCTGTGCACTCTGTCTCTATGTATGTGTGCGTGTGTGCATGTGTGTGTGTGTGTACTCCCACCCAGTACCCAGATACTGAAATGTTTCAAGAGTTACAAATATTGTCTTTCCATGTAGGAATGTAAACAGTTCAACTTTAGTAAGTCCCTTATGACTTCTCTTTGCTGTTCACCTTTTCATGGTTCTCTTCATTCTTGTGTTTGAAAGTAAAATTTTCTTTTCAGCTCTGGTCTTTTCATGAAGAAAATTTGAAAATCCTCTATTTCATTGAAAGACCATTTTTTCTCCTGAAGTATTATACTCAGTTTTGCTGGGTAGGTGATTCTTGGTTTTAGTCCTAGTTCCTTTGACTTCTGGAATATCCTATTCCATTCCCTTAGATCCCTTAATGTAGATGGTGCTAGATCTTGTGTTATCCTGATTGTATTTCCACAATACTTGACTTGTTTCTTTCTAGCTGCTTGCAATATTTTCTCTTTCACCTGGGAATTCTGGAATTTAGCCACAATGTTCCTAGGAGTTTCTCTTTTTGGATCTCTTTCAGGCAGTGTTCTGTGGATTCCTTGAATATTTATTTTGCCCTCTGGTTCTAGAATCTCAGGGCAGTTTTCCTTGATAATTTCATGGAAGATGATGTCTAGGCTCTTCTTTTGATCATGGTTCTCAGGTAGTCCCAAAATTTTTACATTGTCTCTCCTGAATGTATTTTCCAGGTCAGTTGTTTTTCCAATAAGATATTTCACATTATCTTCCATTTTTCCAATCTTCTTACTATGTTCTGTGATATCTGTCTTTCTCACAAAGTCCTTAGCGTCCATCTGTGCCATTCCAGTTTTGAAAGAACTATTTTCTTCAGTGAGCTTTTGAATCTCCTTTTCCATTTGGCTAATTCTGCTTTTGAAAGCATTCTTCTCCTCATTGGCTTTTTGAACCTCTTTTGCCAATTGAGTTAAGCTAGTTTTCAAGGTGTTAATTTCTTCAACATTTTTTTGGTTCTCCTTTAGCAGGGAGCTGATCTGCTTTTCATGCTTTTCTTTCATCCCTCTCATTTCTCTTCCCAGTTTTTCCTCTACCTCTCTAACTTGATTTTCAAAATTCTTTTTGAGCTCTTGCATGGCCTGAGCCCATTGGGTGGGCTGGGACACAGAATCCTTGATTTCTGTGTCTTTGCGTGATGGTAAGCATTGTTCTTCCTCATCAGAAAGGAAGGGAGGAAATGTCTGTTCTCCAAGAAAGTAGCCTTCAATAGTTTTATTTCTATTCCCTTTTCTGGGCATTCTCCCCAGCCAGTGACTTGACCTCTGAATATTCTCCTCACACCCACCTCGCCTCCTGATCCTCCCAGCCAGCGTTTGGGGACTGAGATTCAAATGCTGCTTCCCGCCTTAGGGCTTTTGGCGGGGGCAGGGCTGCTATTCAGTGTGAGAATTAAGTTCAGGTGGTCAGGTCTGGGCAGGGCCACCTCTCAGTCTCAGTTCCCTCAGGGGATTTATGTACAGACCTTCCACAATGGATCCAGGCTCCCGCCCGCTTGGGGAGCCCCTGTCTGCAGCTGCCTCTCAGCTTCTACCTCCCGGAGGGGGCCCGAGCCATGGAGGCACCCCACTCCCCTCTCGACCTGCCAAAGAGACTCTCTCACCAACCCCCATCACCTGTGGGTGGAGGGACTTGTGCAGCCGCTGGAGATCCCGTCCCTGATGCCTGCTCGGATCTGTACCTCTCAGAGCCGCGGCAGTGGCAGGTCTGGGCTGGGCTCCGCTTCTGCAGCGCGATGGACCTTTTGCGAGAGGTTTTCAGGTCCCTCTGTGGGTGGAGGGACCCGCATGGCCGCTGGAGATCCCGTCCCCGAAGCCTGCTCGGATCTTTTCCTCTTGGTGTCGCGGCCGCTGCAGGGCTGCCCTCTGGTCCCAGTCCCGGCGGCCAGTCCGCAGCGTGAAGGACCCCCCACGAGAAGTTTGCAGGTCTCTCTGGAACAGAAATCTCCCTCGCTCCAATATTCCATGGCCTCTGGGTGCAGAATTCACTGTGAGTTGGTCGCCTCTAGCCGTTCTGTGGGTTGTGGGTTTGGAGCTATGTGTATGTGCGTCTTTCTACTCCGCCATCTTGGCTCCGCCCCTGGGACACTCCATTCTCAAGCAGCTATACTCAGTTATACTCTTAGTACTCAGAAGAATGGCCATCACCACCAGCTTCCTGCTGTTCCTCCCATGAGGGATTAAAGTCTTCTTTGGCGAAAGGTGGGGAAGAAGAGTTTAGAGAAGTTCATTCTGCCTCCTTTTAAGTCATACAATGAAACCCTCATTCTACATGTTCTATCCATAGGAATATAATTTCTGGTCTCTTATTTTTGCAAGAAATTGTGGTGTTTTGTTGTTATTGTTGTCTAGAAAAGAAACACATTTATACAAATCATAGCAAAATAGAAATCAATGAAGGTATACACAGAAGAGGAGCAGCTAGGTTGCACAGTGGATAGAGCACCAGGCCTGGAGTGAGGAAGACTCTTCTTCTTGAGTTCAAATCTGACCTCAGATACTTACTAGCTATGTGACCCTGGCCAAGTCATTTAACCCTATTTGCCATAGTTTCCTCAACCATAAAATTATCTGGAGAAGAAATGACAAACCATTATCATATCTTTCCCAAGAAAACTCCAAAAAAGAGTCATGAAGAATTCAACATAACTGAAAATAACTGAATAATAACAATAATATAGAACATATAGAAGAATATATATATACTAGAATAAACAGAATAAGGAACTCTCCCATTAGGAGTGAGATAACTCAGTTCAACAGAGACAGAGAGAGTTCATCCTAGATCTCACCTCCAGGGAAGTTCCCCCAAAATCTCTGAGTGAAGTACACATTCCAGAGAAGGATTAGCTGAAATGTCTTTGATTCTGGCCTCAGCAATCGACAGCATATCTATCATTCTTGGACTAACTTAGTTAAGTTTGGAGGTTCGTTATTTACTGTTAGGTTTTGACTCCTAAACACAGTCTTCTCAATCATTGATAGATAGTAATCATTATCAGTGAAGGGAATACCTATTTGGATAAAACCAAAGATTTTTAACATGTGAGATTATCATTCAGCTGGATGTAAAAATTAGTAAGGAAGAGTCCATACTCCAAGTTTCACTCAACTTCCTGCAGAGGCTCGTATTTATGGTTCTAAGCATAACTGTGGAGACATGTTTATACTGTAGTGTTTTAAAAGGAAATTGATGAAATGTAAGGGGAAGAAAAGAGATAACTTCCCAAATGAAAGCAACAAACATTAGCTAGGATCATATTTGGAAATAGCACCATTCAATAAGTGGCATCCTTGTTTGTCGATTTCAGTTCAACACAGACCAGTCGTCAAAATAAGCACTTTACACACTGTGAATAACCTAGGTCAGTTATCACATTCATTCCTACAGGTCTAAATGCTGATAGAATCATTTAAACTGAAGAAACTTTATAAGGGACTGGGTCTGTCCCCTCTCTTCTCCTCTCTTTGTAGATAACTGGTACTAAATTTGACCCAAGAGTAAACACTTTCAAACACTGCAGAGTAATGACTTGCATTTATCAAAGTCCTGAAAATAAACACCTCTCTATGTGTTCACAAGTCTTAAGAGATAGAGTTGTGTAATGGCTAAAACAAAAGAACTACATTGATTATAATGGAATGTTACTAATGTTGCTTTGCTGTAAAAAAATAAATAAAAAAAGATGAAGAAAATAAAGAAATATGGAGGGAAAACATAAAGTGACACAGAGAAGAAAAATGTGAAATCAAGAAAACAATTGTCCACTGACTAAGACAATGTAATAATGACAAAAATAGCCAACATGATGCCCAAAACACATAAAAGGAGCTCAGAAGAGGGCATGGAAACAAGTGAGCATTACTGAAAAATGTTACTCATTTTTTAATAAATGTAAATAATTGGTAGCTTATGGTTTATATTCTCCAATGAATCTAAGTGATCCAATTAATGCAGAGACGCAGATTTTAACTCATCTATGCCTGTGTATCCTAGACTCTCCATATCCTCTATGGAGGACCCTCCCATAAAGTCGCCATAGCAAGTTCACTAAATATACTGGGGGCTGTCTTCCCATTCCCTTGGCGTGATTTCAATGGAGCATGCAGATAAGCTGTTTATATTAAATCTCTTAAATTGTATTTGGCTAATTGAATGCATTTGCTGATGGTTACTACTTTAAATTTTTTAATTAAATAAAGCATTTTTTTAGATTTGAATTTATTTCATTTTAGTTTTCGACATTCATTTTCACAAGATTTTGACTTCCAAATTTACTCCCTATCTCTCTCCTCACCCCTACCCCAAGAGGACATGGATTCTGATTACCCCTTCCCCTAATCTGCCCTCTCTTGTATCATCCCCCTCCCATCCCCTCCCCTTTATTTTCTTGAAGGGCAAAATATATTTCTATACCCCATTGTCTGTATATCTTATTTCCCAGTTGCATGTAAAAATAATTTTTTAACATTTGTTTTTAAAACTTTGAGTTTCAAATTCTCTCCCTTCTTTCCTCCCTGCCCACCCCCATTGAGAAGGCAAGCAATTCAATATAGGTTATACATATGTAGCTATGCAAAACACCTCCATAATAGTCATGTTGTGAAAGACTAACTATAATTCCCTCCATTCTATCTCATCCCCCAATTATTCTATTTTCTCCTTTTCCCTCCATATTTTCTCCTGTCCCCTCCATATTTACTCCTGTCCCTTTTCTAAAGTGTTAGCTGCTGACCACCCTCTTCCCTAGTCTGCCTCCCTTCTATCATTCCCCCCATCCCCTTACCCCCTACTTTCCTGTAGGGCAAGATACCAAATTGAATGTGCATTTTATTCCCTCCTTAAACCAAATCTGATAAGAGTAAGGTTCACTTATTCTTTCTCACCTGCTCCCTCTTTCCCTTTATTATAAAACCTTTTTATTGCCTCTTTTATGTGAGATAATTTACCCAATTTTACCTCTCCCTTTCTCCTTCTCCCAATATATTCCTCTCTTACCCCTTAATTTTATTTTTAGATATCATCCCTTCATTTTCAACTCACCCTGTGCCTTCTATCTATCTATCTATCTATCTATCTATCTATCTATCTATCTATCTATCTATCTGTCTGTCTGTCTGTCTGTCTGTCTGTCTGTCTGTCTGTCTGTCTATCTATCTATCCGTCTGTCTATTTCCTCCAATTACTCGAATACTGAGAAAACTCTCAAGGACCTGTGAACAGTTCATGTTCCTCTTGGAGGCTTTTGATGTAGGATCTTTGGCTCTGCTGTCCTCCTCTGGTTATGTGCTCTGATCTTCCTTGTCAACAAAGTAAGATTCTATAGTCTAAGTTCTTTTACGATGTTTATTCATTTTCCCAGCCAAACACTTGACTTTCTAACACTTTGGTATGGGACTCTCCTATCATTGGTGGAGATCAATGACCTCACCTGTGTAAGGCCAAGATGAAGATAATGAGGGAGAGCTTCAATCTCATCAATCTTCTTTTATCTTTGAGTTCTTGACTCTCTTCAAACTTTGAGAGAAAATGAAAGGTGCCAACCACACTTCTAGTTTCTGAAGAAAAAGACTTTGGGAAGAAGCCCTCATGAGAGGAGTTAGCAATCTCTATCTTGTCCCCATGTTGTGCTAATACTAGAATTTTGAGTCAGATTTAGGACTTTCTCTGTCTCTGTCTCTCTCTGTCTCTGTCTTTCTGTCTTTGTCACTGTCTGTCTGTCTTGGTTGAGCAGTTACCTTGTCTGACATATGTTTTCCTACATATACCTTCTTGATTTCTGTTTTGCTATAATTTGGATAAATGTGTTTCTTTTTGAATTGATATATGTGTTCATTGTGGAATTTGGTGGAAAAGGGCTCAGGTACTGGATAAAGAACTTGGGGTCATGTTTTCCACCAATAATGAAACAATGATTAGAATTTAGCTTGAAATTAAAAACCATGTCTCCTAAACCAGCAACTAACAAGAGAGTATATATATATATATATATATATACACATATCATCTAACCATGGTACCTCTTCTCTCTGAGTACAACAGAGTGGCTCCTACCACCAACTTCTTGCTTTCCCTTCTGGCAGACTATTATTTTAGAAATTTGATAAAAATCATCCACCACCTCAGTCTACTGCTTCAGATGTGATTGTTTCCAACCTTCTGCATTAGAGATTTACTTCAGTGCCTCATCATAGGGAAGAATGGACCATGTACTATTAAAGACTATACCAGTATCTGAATATAGGCTGTGAATTTCAGCCATATTCACAATGTTTTAACAAGGAGGTTGGCAATGAAATGTTTATCTGTTGTCTGGAGATTGATCTAGTTAAATGTAGATAGATTCATCAATAGATTCTTGGAGATGGACATTTTTTTTTTATCACATCAACTCATGCTTATAAAAAGACAGAGAGGGATTGAAATTTCCATCAGTGAAATGCATCAGACTACCAACACTACAGAAATGGAATTCTAATTCTCTTTCAAAGGTTATTCTACGAACTTGGATGAGTCACATAAATCCCCCAAACCTCAGTTCCTTCATATGCAAAATGATGGGATTGAGCTAGATGGCATTTAAGGTCCCTTCCAGCTCCATATTTGTGATCCCATGCATTTTTTTTGACATATTGAAGTTAGACTCTACATTGTACTTTGCAGCAAGAAGATATAAAAATAAAGAAATTGATACTCAAAGAGGTCAAGTTACCCATTGAGGGTCATACAGCTAATACACAACTCAGGATGATTAGAGTAGCTCGTAAATACTCACCCTCCAGAGTGATACCTTTCTGATATATGACATTTATTTAGTGGTGATGTCTTCTTGCTGGTCAAGCCTCGAAATAGGCAAGGGATTCTGTGAAAACTTTACCTTTTATATCCCCCTGGGACTATCAAAGCTAAGCAGGTTTTATTCTTTTGAAGGGTTAATAAGCCTCTTGAAAACTGAATTAGAAACTCTAAGCAAGTATGGTGGTCCTGGAAAAACCATTCTTCTCCAGTTCCCTGTAGAATAAAATACAAACTAATCTTCATGTCTGCAACTATCACATTTTGGACCCACTATTCCTGTCTATTTCCTGTCATTCCTCATCATAAGTCTTCTACTCTTACCTGGATAGTCTAGGCTTCTCTTTGTCTGCTAAACACACAATACTCTTTCTTTTTTCCATTAATTTTATTCATACATTTTTAGTCTACCTTTTCAAATCCTTTCTTAGCCCAACTCAAGTCCCACTTCATTCTGAGGCCCCATTACCATTAACTTCCATTTTCTCTGAATTCTTGAAACACATATTGCTTAAATGAATATACAGGGGAACACACAATAAGAAAACAAAAGGGAGTTTGCCATTGAATAACATTGTTACAATGGAAAAAAAAATCAAAATGACAAATGAAATACAATTTTGTAACTCATATGGTCCAGTCTTTGTTCTTTCCTCTGTAAAATCAAGGAAGAATCTGAGTATAAAGGGAGAGCTCTATTTCATACTGTTTTCTTATTAAGAATAAACTGGTCATAGTGCCTGAATAGATCTGGCAACATTCTTTGCTTCTATTCTTTCTCACCCTCCAACCTATCCTATACACATCTGATAAAGCAGTCTTAATAATGTAGAAGGCTGACCATGACAATTCACTCTTCATTTTCTTCAGTGGCTCTATATTGCCTTTAGCATAAAATTTAAATGCCTCAACCTGACGTTTAGGGTTCTCTGTAATCAGTCCTAAGTCTACCTTTTCAACCTTATTTCATATTATTATTGACTTCAAACATTATATGCTCCAGTCAACTACATTTTAAGTTCTTCCTCAGATATCTCTCATTCCATTTCTCCTGACTTTTATAGAGTCTGACTCCAATCCCTATGTATATATGTGTGTATAACTTGGAATAGCACCACAAAAGAAAAATGAAATCAATTCAGAATCAAATAAGAGGAAGACAGTGGAATGGCTCACACTTGCGGAATTGATCAATGACCACAAACATCATGCTAGGGTACTGGAGGAAGATCAGCACATATTTTTCAATACTGATATTCCTCTGGCTCACAGAATCTCTTTGTATAGGCAAACAAAGTAGTTAGTAAAGCTAATTTTATCATGCTTCAAAAACAGTAAGAATTATTATTTTTAGGGAAACTTTACAATCTTCTATTACAGAGTTCAGAATAAACATTTATAAAAAGACCACTATAAAGATAATCACAATTTATGCACCAATGTCTATTGCAGATGATTGAATATTAAGGAAAGACTACAAAGAGCTTGATAAGACCATCCACTTAAGTAAACTTCCAATTTAATACTCAGTTATATCAGTGCTAAATTAAGCATGGGAAGGACAATGAAAATCAAACTGGGAAATATGACACAATTAAGATATTAATGTGACATGACATGAAACAATCTCCTTTGATTCAAAGGCATGTAGACTACACAGTAGTTTTGTACCCAAAATAATTTGAATATTTTCTTTAAGCAGAGATCAAGAGGTGTAAGACATGACAATCATAGAATAATTTTCCCCAAATGAAATTGACTACATTTTAGATAGGAAATGACCATTTACTAGTGTGGGAGTTACTTTTGAATCTGGTGTCATACATAGCATTGATTGATTAAAGATGAAAATTAGAGATTAAAAGAAACTTAGACTGAATTAGAAGAAATAATAGAAATTGAAAGATAAGATGTCCAATGAAAACAACCCCAACTAGAACTATTTAAAAAATAAATTGGTGGCAAAATTAATAATTGGATAAAAGAATGGACATTGACACCGATTATCACCATTTTCAAAGAGTGTGGCAATTGTAAATAAATCACTTCAATAAAGAGGCCAAATAAGCCTAGAAACTGTATTGGATGAAAAACACTTAATCTCTATGCCAAGAAGAGAGTAGTGATGGCAAAGACAATATTGCTTAAAAACATAAATTCATTTGTAAAATCTTATAGAAGAAGATGTGAAAGATTCTTCACTGTTTCACATTTTAAAATTACACAAAGCCATAGAGGGAAAAGCAGGTTAACAGACTGTTTGGCAAGAGATCTGATTAAGTCAGGTCATCTCTAGAGCATTTAAGATGAAATTTGAAGGGACAGCAAACATGAAAAAAATGGAAAAGATCTGTCAAGGTTTCTACAACAAACTATTTTCTCTATTAGTGATAGTAGAGCATGTCACCAGCATTATTGCATCATGGTACCTGGTGTGCTGTATGAGTAAACAGAAATAGCAGTTAAGAAACAAAGATTGGAAAAAACAGCTGGACGACTACATATACACAGAGAAGGCATGAATTGGAAGTAATGTAACTTTAAAGGTGTTTAGGGATGGATTTTTAAGATGGAAGTGGGGAGGAGGTAGCAAATGTTTGGAGGAAAAAATAATCATGGATGTTATTGGTGCCAAAAAAGAAAATACCAGTATCTATAAATCCATATGTCCATTTTCTTATCTCTACAAATATGAGAAATCTACTCTCCTGTAGATTTGAGGATAACCTTGAGGAAACTTTTGCAAACATATTATAGTTGATTCCATCTTGATAGCCATACAAAATTACTGAACAGAGTAAAGAATACAAGATCTCACTGTGTTTATTACGTATCAATTATTTTTAAAAGTCATTTGATTTGTTAGAACAAAATGACTCCTTAAAGGTTCTACTCCAAAAAGATGTTATCCATATACACGTTAAAATTTTACGAGATTATTTGAAATATTCAGAAATAAAGATTACTTTGTTTGATTACTAATATCAAGCAAGAAATGAAAGAGAGAATTATATACTCATTGAAGGTATTTGGTAATGCTATGGTGAGTTTCCAGTTTAGGGTCCAAGTTGAAGAGTGCTTCCCTATGATTTCCTGTAGTTAGTCTTCTTTGTGGTCAGAATCGTATTGATTGCATGTCTCCTGATAACAGTAAGATCATAATCACTCCAAAGGTCATAGGATCATACATTTCAAACTGAAAGGGATCTTAGGTTAACTTATCCAGTCCCTTCATTTCAAAGAGGAGGAAACTGAGTCCCAGACAAGTTAAGAGATTTACACACTATCAGTTAAGTGATGCAACTTGGATTTGAATAAATACAAACCCAGCACGTTTTTCTTTTTCACCACACTGTATTTTTGGCCTACACACACACATGTGCACACACACACATAAATATATGGATGAAAAATACCTTTAGAGTATTATGTTCAGTACTCAGTTTATGTCACTGGTTCAGCAGTATAGAAATATTGTAGGTATTCAATGAACTGAGTTCAAAATTGAGTAAGATGAAGGAAGCAATTTAAATTGCTTTGGGGAAATTACACAATGCTTTGAATAATCACAAATCTCTCTTTGAAAGAAAGATTAATATTTTAAAACAGTTTCTCTCTCTGTCTCTGTCTCTGTCTCTCTCTCTCTCTTTCTCTCTCTTTCTCTCTTTCTCTCTCTCTGTTTATAAGGAGCTTAATATGATGGATAGAGTATTGAACTTGGAGTTAATAAGACCTGAGTTCAAAGCCTGCCTTTGATATTATTAGTTATGTGACCCTAATCAAGCTATTTAAACCTTCTGTGGCTCAGGTAATTCTCTAGGACTTACCTATTAAATTGTAGACATATTATGAGATGTATTTGTAGAAGAACTTCCCACATCAGGAGTTTGCCTCATTAAAGAGATCACACATCTTTCACCTCTTCTTCCAATGATTTTATTTGGTTATGAATCATAGTCTCTGAAGAATTAAAGTTGCTATTCACCCAAAAAATAATAGAGAGACATATGGTGGGCATAAATTGGCTGAGGCATATTACTTACAATGAATTCACACCAGAAGTGAAATAAAAGATATCTTTCAAATGGTACATGGCTGGCATGAGAACATAAATAAGGTGTTTAAAAATTCTCTATTTGACAGGACTACAAAAATTTCAGAGCAGTCACCAGAAATAAGTTTAGACAAACAATTTACACCATGCAGTACAATAACTTCAAGACAGAAATGTGACCTGAATATTAAAAAAGACTATACATATGTATATATGTATACACATATCCATATATGTGTATAAACACACACATATGTATGCATGTAGAGACTATATATACATATACATACATATATAGAGAGATTATATATACATATGCATACACACATATAGATATAGATAATTAGAAGATCAGATGAAGTACCTCTCATAGATATGGTTAGGGAAAGAGCTCTTGCAAGAAGCCTTTGCAGATATCAGTTTATACTCGAACCTTAGCTCTAAAATTTCTCTAATTTGTCCTGAATACATATTGTTTGTAAATAATTCTTTGCATTTTGTCTCTTTCATTTGACTTAAGAGTGGAAACTGTCTTTGGTCTGTCTTTCTGTTCCTGGCTTACAGCTCAGTGCCAGGAAAATATTGAACCATAAATGTTTGTTGATTTGACTTTGAGATTACCTCCCACCTACCCCCTATATATCTTGCATGTTTGTTTGTTTTGTCCCCCATCAGAATGTTAACTCCTTGAGAACAGGAACTATGTTTCACCTTTTTCTGTATTCCCCAACACATACCTTGCTCATGATAAGAACTTAATAAACGCTTGTTGACTGTTGAATGGAACAAGAGGTAGAAGAAATCACAAAAGATAAAGCAGGTAATTGATTACATGAAAACGAAAAGAGTTTTCAGGAACAAAATTAATGCAAATAAGATGTGAAGGGAAGCAGTTGTATGGGAAAAATACATCAAATACTTCTGACAACAGTCAAATATCCAAGATATATAAAGAGTAAACACAAACATGGAAGACCAAGAGCCATTCTCTAATAAGTGGAGAAAGGATATGAGCAAATAGCTTTTAAGAAAAATTTTAGACTATTAACACCATATGAAAGATTGCTCCCAATCACATAATAACAAGAAAAAGGCAAATCAAAATAAATCTGAGGAGTGACCTAATACCTAGAAAATGGACAAAGCTGACAGAATTGGAATATCAAATATTAGAAGGGCTGTGTTTAACCAAAGGAATAACTGACAACTCCTGAATGCCATTAGTAAAGGAGAAATATTTTTAGAGTTCAGTGATTCTTTGGTCATACTTAAATTCTTTGATAAGGGCAGCCTCCCATTCCACCTATGCATAAATCTCAGTTTGCTTACTTGATAAAAAAAAAATTGTTGGCCTATTAATGAGATGGAAAATATGATCTCTAATCCTTGATTCTCTCAAACTTGTAGGAAGTTAAACAAATCACTTGTCTTCTGGATTTCCTCTGAAAAAGTGAGTGGGTTAAACTAGTTGATTTCTGATTCTTCTTCTAGCTTTGACTGTTTAAGAGTCTGTAAACTTAGTTTTATATATGGATTTCCTTCCCTTGAGCAAACTATAATGCTCTAATTAGATTATACATTTTTTTGCATTTTGGAAAAAAAAAAAAAAGGAGAAGAAAGAAGCCAAGTCATCTGACTTGCCTCTCACATTCTTAGAAGCCTTTTCACTTTCCCACATGGCTAGGAACCTTCCATTACTGTCAACAGGAATTATGAATGCGTGACAAGAGGAGGCCAAGGCCCTGTGTGTAGAATCCATCACACAGTCTCACTACGCAGGCAAGCGAAATATTTTACTCTGTGGACACATCTCGTTCACCTCACATGCTTATGTCATCAGGCTGCAGCAACCTAGAGAGATGCTAATCAATTCAGCCGAGCTGTGTGAAATTACTGGATCTCATTTACAAAAAAGCCCCAGCCGCTTCTGACAATTTTGGAAACATTTTCATAATTGGCCTGTTTTGGGGGGAGTGGGGAGTGAGAGAAGGGATTGGATTGTGGAAAATGAAGTCGAACGGTTTATATATTACTCTGGAAACATTCTTCATTCTACAGCCTGTTCTCCATCTACAGGCACCAGTCTGTAAAATACCACTTCCTCAGCCTCTCAAAAGCACATCTCTCTGCCCTGCCCAATCAGACCAAGAGAAATATTTGAAGTGTTCTCTGTGTATGTGGCTATGATGCTGAAAGATAACATGGGACGTTATGGGAGAGCTCTGGAAGATAACAGCCCTTTTTCATTAACTTCAGTTAGTTTGAAGCCTAATAGAAACCCAGTATGAGCATAGAAATGAGATTTGGTGTCACCAAGAGAGTTTGCTCAAATAAAACTTCAAATAATGTCTGCCTTCCATTCTACCACTTCTCATCCTCCAAGGGAATCTTGTTTGCTTTATGTTATTCTATCTTTGTGCTTTAGCTAGCATGAATTGTTGGTGTTGAAAGCGATTGTGTTGCGGAAATCAGTGATATTAATTTCCCCATTTTTAAACACTTTAAAATTTACTCAAGATTCTTATATAGTAATTTGTGCAAAAGTCACAATACCCATTTTACAAATGACTAAATGGAGGTGGCAAGCCTTTTGTACTCTGCCCTATCTGGAGTAGCTCATTTAGTTCAGGGTGGTATATTTTAAGAAGGACACTGAAAAGATGGAGATTGTCAAGGAACTGGTGACTAGAACGGTGAAGAGCCTTGAGATTATGCCATATGAGGATAAGGTAAAGGAACTAGGGATTTACCCTGAAGGAGAAGAGACTTGGGATGGTCATGACATTGACCATCAAGAGTTTGAAGGCTAGTCATATAGAAGAAGACCTGGATGTGTTCCTCATGGCTCCTGAGGCCAGCAGTAGGAACAATGGGCAAAGAGGCAAATCTGGGTCTGATACAAGGAAAAACTTCCTGATAATTAGAATCTTCCAAAAAGAGCTTTCAAGGGATGATGTCTTTAATCAAAGTTTAGAAAATCTGCTAGCATTCTGGTTAAGGTTTGAATCAAAATAAATGGCCCCTGAGGGTTCTGTCCAACACAGATTCTGTGATCTGTGAGTTTCAGAGGGATGAAGTAATTTGCCTGTCGTCACTCAGCACAAAGTGTCAGAACTGGAATTCAATCCCAGGCCATCTTTCTTTTAAAGCAAGGAGCCTCTTCCATTATGCCCAACTGTTTCTCAGAATTTGTTACACAGAATGTACAAAGAAAGCATCAAAGCACCCGTCTAAGTACAGTAATAAATCAAACAGAGGAGACATCGTCCCCAAGATTAACAATCTTGCTACCACCACTCAGTTATGGACAGCCCTTTATCGCAAGATATTAGAGCCAAAAAGAACCTTTAGGGATCACCTAATCCAATCCTTCCAATCTCCCTTTCCATTTGACAGATGAAGAAACTGGGGTCAAGTGAAAGGAAGTGATCTATCCTAGGTGATACACCTGGCTCATGGAAGAGCTTGGAGCTGAGCTCCAGTTTCTTGTTTCCTGGGGAATCCCCCATTCCAATGGATGGCAAGTCAGTGCACCTGCCTTTGTTAGATGATGCTCTCCATGCCTTACAATCCGCTTCATTTTCTCAGCTTAGTACTTGCCTAAGGGTGTACATTTCTAATTGTATTCCCAGAGCAAAGCACAGATTCTTGCAAATAGTAAGCATTTAACAACCATATTTGTTTATACGAATTGTTTAATTGAATTGTGACATCCCTTTAAGTGCGTGCAGAATACTTAAGCAGGAGGCAGAGGAGCAGCCTAGAGACTTCAGAAAGGTATCCTGGACACAAAGAGGGTCAGACCACAATTGCCCCTGATGAAGTTATAGCTTGAGCCCTTCCAGGATTTCATTTTCTTATTTGTCAGTCTTCATCAAATCCAGCCTTCCATTCCTGAATTTTCATTTTAAGTTAAATGGATAGACTTTGGATCTTTCTTCTTTCTTACTGCTGAATTGCCTTGGTTCTATGCTTAAAACTAACTTGGCTTCATTTGTGTTTATCTGACCTACTTCTAGGCCTGGTAATCATCCTTCTTGTCCACTCCACAAGGTAATACTAGTGAGAAATCTTGCCCAACTAGACCCTGGTCTCCTATGACCTTCCCTTGTCAGTCAATCAGTTAATCAACTAGCATTCATTAAGTACTTACAAGGTGCTAGGCAGGGCCCTAAGAACTTGTGATAGAAAGGAAGGTAAAACTGTCCTCGAAGAGTTCATATCCAAATGGGACAGACTACATAATCACTTATGTACATACAAAATAGAGACAGATTAAATGGACAGTAGTCTTAGAAGAGACTAGAGGAAGTGGGGTAAGGAAGCCAGGGCTCAGATTTTTATTCACATTATAACCCCTTAGACCATTAACTTCATTAGGACACATAAAGTGGCAAAAAATGACTGAATTTGGAGTCAGTGGAGCTGGCTTTTCATCATGATTCTTCTATATCCTAACTATGATTCTCTTCCTTCCTTAGCTTTGTTTCCTTACCTATACAATGAGAGAGTGGGAATAGTTGATCCCAAAGAACACTCCTAGTTTTAAATGCCAAGCACTATGAACTATAATTAACTTCCAAGGTATGTCATAAGGTCGCGAGAGATTCACAGAATCATAGAATCTCAGGACCAAAGTGATCCCTGAGCTCTTCAAGGTCAACTTCTACCTGAAAAGTAACCTCTATATCACTGACAAATGGTATTCAGTCCTGAGTTTATGACCATCAAGTGAGGGGTTCCACTTTCATTCAACTCTAACCTTTAGGTCCATTTTAAAATTAATATCAAGTTTAAGTTGGCTGTTCTGTAACTTTCAACCACCTGATCCTTCTCCAGTCCTCTGAGGTCAAGCAAAAACAGCTCCCCATCCCTAGGTTTCTCCTCTCCAGGCTAAACATTCTCAGTTTCTATTGCCAATCATCCTGTGGCCTTCTACTCTACTATTCTGCCACTTCATATATAGTATACAAAATGATGTTCTTCAGTTAACTGAGATTTAATTCTATACCTAGATACGGAAGATTCAGAGTGACCAGTGCCTAATGGGAAGGAAGAAAAAACCCCCACATTTATTAAGTGTCTATTCTGTGTCAGGCTCTGTGCAAAGAGCTTGAGACATATTATCTCATTTGATCCTCATGTCAGCTCTGAGATGTAGACCCTATTCTTATTATTATCCCATCTTAAAGTTGAAGAAAGTGAGGTGGACAAAGGTTAAGTGACTTGTCCAGGTCACATAGCTAGGGAGTGTTCCAGGGGAAATTCAAATCCAGGGCTTCCTGACTTAACGCATGTTTGCTAAGATGAAGTGAATAATATCGACAGATGTATATAGTACTTTAAGTTTTGTAGAGTAGTGTGTATATGTATATATACATATATATGTATATATGTATATATACATATATAGAGAGACACACATACATGTACACATATATGTATACATGTACACATATATGTATACATGTACACATATTTATTCACAAGCTCTCATTTGATCTAAATAAATGTCTCTATACAATACTTGACTTTTTGTTCATAATTTATAATCCCTAGATTCCTTCCAAGTTCAACTCAGGGGTCAGTTCCCACTTAAGGTCTTTCCTGTTCCCCCTATTAATTCCTTCCCCTTTAAGAATATATTCTTTATGTATTTTGCATTTTTATATGCATACATGTATGTTTCCCCTTACGGAATTTCTCCTTGAGGGCAGCAGTATGTCTTTGAGTACCTGCATAGCTCTTGACACATAAAGAGCAATTGATAAATGTTTCTTGATTGATAAATAGAATGCTTTCACTGTGCTTAAAGGGGAGCTGATAGTTTTTGCTTTGGTACAAAAACAGCAACTCTGTCCATCTAAATTCTTCACATCTTCATTTATTGCTGCTTTCAGACATAAAATACCAGATTTTCCCTGGCCTCTGGAAATGCATGATGCAGTGGGAAAAAATTAGGGATCAACCCCCAATTTTAACATCTTTATATTATATTAAAGGCAAAGGAATTTTACAAAATGGGTGGCTTTTTTTCCTTTCCTTTTCTTTTCTTTTTTTCCCTTGAAACTTTAGTTCCCAGGTTGCCTTTCAACCTCCCAGAGAAGACACGGAAAACCCATTAATAGCAACATGCATCTTATCCAGGATTTCCAACTTCTGTAGAGGGACATGCAAATGGATCCTCCCTCCAGCATTAGCCTGAATTGATTTGTGATAACAAACCTCTTTGAAATCTCTTGTGGCCAACCAGCCTTAAAATATGCTTCTCTTGCAGGAGTTGGGTTATATAAAGAGCTCCCTTGCTTCCTTCTACCTCAGTCAGACTCGTAGGGATGAGAGAGGATGACAGATGTGAGAAAGGGATGGAGGATACAAGACTCTTTATAGGGTAATGCTGAAGTGAGCTTTGCACCATATCCTCGCCTAAAGTGGGAGTAGGGAATTACTTTATATACGATGCTCACCACTCTTAGAGTTGGCTTCTTTTCAATGTATGTGTTTCAGGTGTCTAAAACAGTGAATAAATTTCCTGTGATTTATCCACAGAAAGAAGTCTTCATAAGTGGTTTTCCTCTTCACCTTGGACAGCATAAGCCTATGTTTAACAAATCCTACCACGCACCCCCACCCTTCCACCTCAGGCTCTTTAGATGCATTGTAAAGCATCTCATCATATCTTATTTTCCACAAAGCTTAACTAATACCTTACGGGGTGAAACAGTGTTCTTGGAATATCTCCAAGAAGAGAAAGCTACTGTTTACAGATAAGTCATGGAAGAATGGTCTTTTTTAAACAGGATGTTAAATTGCTCACTTTGTAGGGTAGCCTGTGACTCAACTGTAGCCCCTCTCTATGTGCTCGCAAGGTTCTTACATTCATCCTTTTAAATTCTTCCAAAAAATGATGCCTCTCCCCCCAACCCCCACCATTCCACCCTTGAAGGGGGAGCAAAACAAAGTGCTGCAAGGTGGGAGTAAGGTACCTTATCAGAGAAACTAGATGACGAGAATGAAAAGGCTTGACACTTTGGCATAAACAATTTGCTTGAAGGCCCCCTCAGGTAGAGCCCTATGCCTTGCAAGCCTGCCAACTGAATGCCACTGCCTGGCTTTGATAGGTTCCTATTTTCAGCAAGCATGACGTCCTGTGTTTAGAATAAGCAGCTTCTATTTTATTGACTGTGTCAGCAGGATAGGCGTAAACTCCTCAGCCTTAATGAAAAAGGGCACCAAGAAAGTTTAGGGGTTTTCAGAGTTGGCTGCTGATTCTCAAACAGCAGCTGTGTATATGTAGATAAGGCCAAGAGAATATACACTCTACTCAGAGCTGTAATTCTTCAAGGTTTCCAAAGTACTCTGCTCTCAACAACCTTATGAGGTGGGTAGTGTGATTAATGTGGTCTCCATTTGATAGAAGGGGCTCCAAAAAGGGAAATGACTTTCTTAGAATCACACTGCTTATCAAAGGAAGTCCTTATCTTGGAGTCCTTTGAAATAAGGGCATAATTTGGTGAGAATGCCGCAAGTGTCATGTGGCATGGTCATAATTCACTGAGAACTAGCATCACTGAGGAGTACTAAGCTTTGGTGTATACAAGAACTCTCTTTGAGGAAAATAGAGACCAAGGGAAAAAATTATCAGATGAAGTCAGAGTTAAATACCAAGAATCAAAGTTCTCTAATGCCCAATTTACTATTCTATCGGGTATCCATCTGTAAGCTCAATAAGACAATTGTGTATTCATTTAGTACTTCAAGATTTGCAAGGTACTTATCTACATCACCTCATTTAAGCCTCAAAAGAGTTCTATGAAGTAAGTACTACAGGTATTATTATCCTCTATTTACAGGCAGAGAAACTGAGGTCGAAAGAAGTTAAATGAGTTTGCCTAGGGTCACCCAGCTAGTAAGTGTCTGCATCATGATTTGAATTAAGGTCTTCTTTACTCAAGTCCAGTGATCTGTAGTGATGTATGAATTCCTTGGGACAAGTAATAATATCGGTATTGTTTCATTTTGTGACATTGATTATTGTGTATATGTGTATGTGTATATGTTCTTTTTACTAATGCTGCATTGACTTAGAACATTTCATGCTGACCTAATGAAACTGAATTGAGATAGTTTTCTGATTAGCTAGTCATCTTTCTGTTGAGTGCTAGATTTCATGCTATCCTCATTTTTCTTTGCTCTCTTTCGCTGTTTTTTTTTTAATTCTGTGTTTTTTAAGAGTAGATATTTCATGAAGGAAATGTGAAAAGATTATATTACCTGAAGAACACGCTTTAATGACTATTAGAGATATTGTAATGAGTGATGGTGTGCTAAAGTCAATTGTTTAAAGAATCAAACAATCCCATAATGCAATGGAATCTGTCATACCAAAACATAAAAGTATGGTTATAAATGAAAAATATGTCAAAATTTGACAAACTATTGCTATGAAGTATCTTAATCAATTTGTTTACCTATTCATTTGTCTGTTTATATTTAGTTAGTTTTTCATTCATTTTTATTAATTTATTTTTGAGGCTGGATCTCCCTATATTGTCTAGGCTAGAGGTATAAAGGTCTCTCATAGGTCTAATCTCTATACTGATCAACACAGAAAAATTAATTTACTATTTTTCTCAACCTGAGCCAGTTTGCCTCTATTTAGGCAGTCTAATGGCTCTCTGCTCAAGGAGGTTCACCATATTTGTGCCATAATTAGTGACGACATTGAACCAGCTTTAGCCCTACTATAGTTCAAAACTCCCAAACCCAAGCAATCCACCAGCCTTAGCATCTCCAGAAAGCAAGCTCTACCAAGCCAGACCTAATTAATTCCTGAAAAAGGATTCAAAGCCCTTTGGAGTTGCCTGGCAAATGATGGAGCTATTACCTACTCCTCTACGTTGTAAAATACACTTCTTGAAGTTTGGCACCTAGCATGAAGGCTAGTTTTGCTTTTTGTTTTTCTTTTCAACCAGCTTCTTTGAAGAAAAGAAAAAGCGTTAGTAAAAGGACATATACACATACACATGCATACGGTCATCCATATATACAGTCATATATTAAACATAGAAAAAATATTTTTACTGATGAAATATACTTTTTAAAAAAAATTCTAGCAGAACCTAGCATTATACTAGCATTCTAGCATTATCTAGAATCTAGCATTATCAAATTATCTAGCTAGCATTATCTAATGCTAGAATTCTAGCATTATCATTCAGGTAAGCCTACAAGTTTGGACATCTTCACAAGAATATAGAATATCCACATAAAAGTGTCTAGGGAACTTTTTTTTACTTTCAGTCCACAAGGGAGGCTCATATCAATCGAAGGAACACAGAGAAGCCAAATTGTTCTGGATATATAAAAATTCCCAAGTGGAGATGGAATACTATAACCCAGGTATGCATCATACCACACATCATAAAAGGTTAAGAAATTTATACAGGAGATAGAGATAAATATACTTCAGTGACCTAGGAACTTGATTTAAATCTCCATAGGAAAACTATGGGTTATACTCTATGCTAGACTTGAGAAAATGGACTATTCATCAAATGTACACTTAAAATTCAATGTGATAAACAGTGGGGTTTCTGGAGGAAGAATTAAAGAATATGTGCCAGAATCTTGAGAATTCACTGTCATATCCTATAAGCAAATGGCTTCTAAAGGAAGACAGTATACATTGAAAAAAAAATTAAATATCTAAAAAACATTTTTAAGATGTGGAAAGATATAAAGTTTATTATATGTAAATAGATTGAGTTATTTACTTAATTCTACTTCATTTGCAGTAGTGGAATGCTATTCTGCTGTGCCCTTTTTATAAACAGTTACTGTTGACCTCTCTAGTAAATCTGCTTCTTTATCTGATCATAAGTTCCAGTTCAATCATAAGATCTCAGAGGCTCAGTAAAAACAGACTAGAATAAATGCCCATACCTAATATAGGTTATAAGGATCCAAAGGATGGGATTTCATGTCTACTTCATTTGTCCAAGGAGCAAAGAGAAGGACCTTAAATTAAGAGTCATATAGACCTTGGCCAACAGGAGAATATAAACTCCTCAGGAATAGGAAGTATATGCTTTTTGTCTTTGTATCTCCAGCATTTTGCTGAATGTTTTGCACGTAACAAACCCTTAATAAATGCTTATTGAATCACTGAAATGCTGAAATGAATTGCTAAATTACTCAGATTAATGATCTATGAAGCTCAATATTCCTTGTATGGCAATAGCATACAGGGAGCTTCCATGGGAGATCCTGGAAGTTACCAGCTATGACATCAACTTCAAATAAGATAGTGAATGCTAAGTGTTTTGTAAAATTCAAAGTGCTGTGTAAATATGAACTACTATTACTGTTAATAATAGACACATGACCAAACATCTCTGTTGTCTTTTTAATCAATCATCAGCAAGCATTTATTGAGTGCCTCCTGTGTGCTGCTGATTGGGAAATACAAAGAAAGGCAAAAGACAGTCTTTCCTCTTTAGGAGCTATCAGTCCTTTGAGGGAGGCAATGTGCAGACAATTATGTACACATAAACTATATTCATGATGAACTGGAATAATTAATAGAGGTAAGCCACCAGCATTAAGGGGGAATAGGAAAGGCTTCAAGTAACACAGGATTTTAGCTAGGATTTGAAGAAGTCAGGGAAGCCAGGAGATAGAGGTTGAGTGAAGGGTGAGGGTGAGGGTGGGGATGAGGGTGAGATAAATTCAGACATGGGAAAGGGGTGAAAATGCTCAGAGTCTGGAGGTGGAACAAATCTGGGGACAAACAAAGAGATCAGCGTCACTGAGTCCCACTGTATGTATGTGGGGGAAAGGAATAAAGTGTAAGAAGCCAGGAAAGGTAGGAGGCTATATGCTTACTATTTTCAAAGATGATTAGGGAAAAGGAAAAAAACCCTACACATTATAAAATATTTATAGCAGCTCTCTTTGTGGTGGCATGGAACTGGAAATTGTGGGGATGCCTGTCGATTGAATGAGTTGTGGTATATGATTGTGATGGAACTTTACTGTGATATAAGAAATGATGAGCTTTATTATTTTAGAAAAATCTGGATAGACTTGCATAAAACAACAAAGAATAAAACAGGCAGAACCAAGAGAAAAATGTATACAGTAACAGAAATATTATTTTATGAACAACTTTGAGCAAATAAGTCATTTTGACTGTTACAAATACCCAAATTAACTACAAAGGACATATGAAGAAAGATGCTATCTGCATGCAGAGAAAGAATGATAAATAGAATTTTGTATAGATTGATTTTATATGCACACACACATATGTGTGTATGTATTATTTATTATATTTACATGTAATATAATAGGATAAACATATATATTACATATTTATACACACATATTTGTGTCTAAAGGTAGCCATCTCAGGGACAGAGGTAAGGAGAAAGAAAAAAAGGAAAAAATTACATGATAACTTTATTATATATTTTAAAAGAATAGCAAGTTGTACATAATAGATTTGCAGTTTTGAGTGTGATTTTTTCATTCTATTATGTTATAGAAATGCTTGTTTTCTTCTATAAGTTAAAAATAAAATACATAAAAATTAAGAAAAGAAAGACACTGTACTCTGAAGATAAAAACAAAGCACAAATAGTCCCTACCCTCCAAAGGTTCATATTCTAACGGGAAAGAAGCATTGGAACACTGAATGGATTGTCTCAGTAAATTATGAGCTGTCCCTCCTTGGAGGTGTTTAAGTAAAGGCTGTCTGCCACCAGACAGGTGTCTTATGGTGGCAGTTCCTTAGAGTGGCTGGAGTGCCTTCCAAGTATTAAATGCTATGATTCTAAGGATCTATTTATATAAGATACATATAAACTATTTACAGGATTGTTGTGAGGAAAATACTTTGTGATTTTTGAAGTCTAATAAAAAAATTGAGCTGGCATTATTATTAGTGCTCTGTGAGATCAGAGGGGGAAGGTCATATCTGGTGCTCTTTATAATTGAACTGATTTATATGTTAAGAGCTTGCAGGAGCTGCTTCCTGGAAATGCCAGGACTTAAAGTCTACTTTCTGGTTTCTTCCTCCTCCCAGTTGGATATGGCTAGACAAGGAAGTTACACTAGGCTAGAAGAAAATGGCTTTTGGGAAAAGGATTGCCTGTACTTTAATAACAACAGAACTGGTTCGAAGTGATGAGATGTCCCAGAGGTTCGGAGACTCTCCAAAATGCTCAGATAGACAAGTTTCCCTAGAACAAAGTCTAGCCTTGTTTGTTGACTCTTATCCCTCACACTTATCATTCTCCTATCTTCTAAGCAGGGATGTAGATGTCAGAGCCATAAACCAAGATCAAAAGTGTGCATCTCATGCACGTTGTAAACACAGCAGACAAAACTGCCTGCCCAAAGTGGCTTTCTGCTCAGATCTGTAGGTCAGAGTCCAAGAAGCAGCATCAGAATGCCATGAGCATCCATCCTGGGAATTGAGGTTAGAGGGACTCAGGACTTGGAAAAAAAACATCCTCTGGTGGGAAAAAGTTAGCTCCAAAATTCCCACATTGACCAGTCTCTTAATTGCTAACCTAAACTTCCTCCTCCCTTCCCTGCTCCTCACATAACAGTTACCAGATCGCATGTTGAAATACAATAACTGGCTTTGTCCTTGCCCTTGCTTGGGGAGATGAGATGTGTGGTGAAGGTTTATGAGACTCTTACCTAAAAGAGCTCCTTTGGGAGAAAAACAAGGGAGTGAATATAATAATCTCAGCTAGCACTTTAAATAAGAAGTTTTGCTAAGTGTCTTGCAAATATTATCTCATTTGAACCTCATAACAACCCTGTGAGACAAGTACTAGTATTATTCCCATTTTACAGACAAAAAAAGTAAGGCAGACAGGAGTTAAAAGACGAGTCTAGGGTTGCACAGATACTAAGTATCTGAGACCAATTTGAAGTCAGAGAACTTCTAACTCCTGGTCCAGAGCTCTATTGGTTGCATAAACTAGTTGCTTGTGGGATCATAAATTTAGAGCCCTAAGGGACATCAAGGATTACCTAGACTATATTTGACATATGAGGATACTGAGGGACAAGGAGAGGTGATTTGCCAGGTTCACATAGTACTAAAGTAGAAGAGCCAGTATTGGAATCCATTTCTATGTCTATCACACAAAAAGCTTCTTTCTTTCTAACAACTGCCTTCTGATTATGGACAGGTCATGTGATTCAGGATTGAAAGAGACCTATAACATAATCTAATGTAAACCTCTTTTTAGTGGATGAGATAATTGAGACCGAGGGAGACAAAATGACCATGCCTAAATGCACTCAGACTGCTAAAGGAACAAAGCAGGATTTGAACTCTTGTCCTCTGGCTCTAAATCCAATGTGTTTCTTCTTACAGTCAGGACTTTATAAAAGAGGAGTTGCTTAGGTCAGTCCCTCTTCTTTGTCCTGACTGTATTATCATTCACTTCTTTTTGGGAAGAGAGCATGAATTCCATTCCAGTCCTATAATTTCCTATTAACAATAGGCAAATGCAGTTGAATTCAGCATGTATTTATCTATAAGCCAGGAGCCATGAGTAAACAGACTCACAAGGAAGGTATCAGTGGTCTTATTTGACAGAGAATTTTTGATTCAGCTAGTAAACTTTACTAAGTGATGCAATTTAGAGAAAGTTTTGAATACATGTAGTGCTTTATTTTGAAGAAAGTTTTAGCTTTCCCTATTCATAGAATAAATCTCATTTGTTATTTTCATAAAACAGAAATCCCTTCTATTTTTCTTATTTGTTACACTGTCCTGTGCAATATGATAGATAATATCCTTTTCAATGTTACCTGATCGATAAGATATACAAGAGAGTGGGACACATGGCAAAGTAGAAAGAACATGAGATCTGGAGTCGGGAGACCTGGGTTCAAGTCTTGGATGTGATTATTCAAAGCTGTTTGACCCTAGACAAATAAATGTCTTCCCAGCTCTGAGTCTCCGAGGGATGAGGTAACACACTGTCCACCTAGCAGAGTCGTTGTCAGGAAAGAACTTTGTAAACCTTGAAATCTAAACAAATGTTAAATTAGTAATCCCAACTGGGTTGAGTTACATAGTTGGAATCAACCTATAGAATCAAATTCTGTGACAAGACCTTCACAAATACGTGAGGTTTGTATACACCCGATTTTCCTGGTCTTTGTCTGCCTGGTCTTTGTCTGCCTGCAAAGTTGTACAGGCAAAGATTGCATTTTATGATCTTCTAGCCTTCCCTTTGATCTTGTTCCCCTTCCTTCCCCAGGCAACAGTACCCTGAGGCACTTGTTTCTCTTCCCACAGTCTAGGCAACCATACCCACCTCCCTACTCCACTCTTACACGTTTGACCTCCCAGAGACCTATCCATATCTCAAGTTTCAAACCTTTTAAAAATATTCCTTTTTTTCATTCAGTTTTTTTTTAAGTTGTGTCCAACTCTTCCTCACCGTTATCTAGGATTATCCTGGCAAAGATACTAAAGTGTTTCATTCTTTCGTTCTCCAACTCACCTTACAAATGAGGAAACTGAGGGAAACAGGGTCAAGTGACTTGCCCAGGGTCACATGGCTGTGAGTGTCTGAGGCCAGATTTGAACTCAAGAAGAAGAGTCTTCTCGATTCCAGGCCTTACACTCTATCGCTACTCCACCTCGATGTCCCTTAAAATATTCCTATTCTGGTCCAAAGTTCAACCACTTTCTCTGATAGGAGAAAATAGTTCATGCTAATTAGATAAAGTAGTACCTCTCAGACTTTAGGTCAAGAGAAAAAGAATAAAAATTCAGGTCCCAGCACATGGTGGTTGTGTGAGTATTGGGCAAGTACATTAACATCACTAAGTTTCAGTAGCCTCATTAGTAAAATGAGCGTTAAAAAGTACCTTTGTTACTGGAGCCTAGTCCTCTCTGGATTCCAAGCCCAGGATGTTTCCCTCAGTTCTATTTTGTTTTTTGATAAAGAACAGGAATACAGAAATAGGGCTAAGAGTTTTTAAAAAATTAGCTAATGTGATACAGTTACTGGACCATGAGCTGAATTTAGGGGAATGGGCTGCGGTATGTGTGAATATCTAGCTTGTTCCTCAAAATTGTCCTCTGTGACTGGATTTGTTAGGTCACATGCTGTGAAACTGAGACACTCCACAATCCTGGTGGTAAAAGAGCCTAGCAAGCTCTCTGGAGTAGGAGAAATTAGTGTATCTTGCTTCCAGGCACACTTGCCCATACTCTTGTTTTCAGGGGATGGAGACCCCGGTGCCTCCAAGGCATGCAGCAAGCAGGTTGTGTTTGCAGTAGTTTTATTATGGATCAGGTACCAGTCTGGAATCGCAATTGCCTGCTAAACTAAACACATGGGAAAGTGATCAAAACCCATGGAGTCAGGCAATACTGTCTAATGGAAAGAGCACATGTCCCTATCTACTTCCCCAGGATGTTTTAAGAATAAAATGAAATCCTGTGTGACCTCCCGCTTCATGCTGGGGATCCCCAAGGAGGCTGAAATAGAATGTTTTACCTCCTCCTCCTCCTCCTCTTCTTGGGCTTAGTACAATTCTGTACTGGCCCAGAACCCAGCAGCGTACTTTGCATACGGTAGAAGCTTAGCCAGTGTTGGCTGAAATGAATTGAATCACATCCGTGCATAACTTTGGACATCCAAAACCCAAAATTATGCACAGGTGAAGGACAATGATGGTGATACTGATGATAATGATAAATCCTCATTTACAACAGGATTCACAGTAACCCAGTAAAGTGTGTACAAGAGATACCTCTCCATTTTACAGGAAGAACTAAGCCTCAGAGTGGGGTACTGATTTGGCCAGGGTTATACAGATGCTAATTAGTAGAGATGGGACTTAGAAGCTTCAGATGCCTTGGTTGTCCCCCATTCCTGGAACATTCTTCCCTCCTTTCTTAATACTGACCTCTCTGGCATTGATTAAGTCCAAACTAAAATCTCACCTCCTACAAGAAGCCATTTCCAACCTCTCTGAATTCCAGTGCCTTCTGTCTGTCAATTATTTCATATTTATTCTGCATAGGGCTTGATTTGTATATTTTTGTTTACATGTTGTTTCCCTCATTAGATTGTAAACCCCTTGAGGGCAGGGACAGCCTTTAGCTTCTGTTTTTGTTCCCATTGCTTAATACAGCTCCTGGCACAAAGTAAGCATTTAACAATTGTTTATTAATTGATTGGTTCCAAAAATATTGCTTCCTCCATTTCAGAGACTGAGAAGACAATAAATCTTGGAATGGTGCTTGCTATATATTGGGTTCCCTCAGCAAGCACAGCCTATGGATATTTCATCTGTCACTTAAAATTGTTGGAAAGTAGTAATAATAGCTAATATTTATATGGAACTTTAAGGATTCCAAATAATTTTATGTATATTAATTTATTTGATCCTCACAACTCTGGGAAATAGGCATCATTATGCTACCCATTTCAGAGATGTGGAAACTGAAGAAGGCAAAGGGTAAGTAACTTGTCCAAGGTCACACATAATGTGAATCTGAGACAGAACTAGAACGTAGGATTTTCTTATTTGATGTCCAGAACTCTATCCACTATACCTCCATTTGTGGTCTCAGAGTTCTAGTGCAATGTGATTGTTGGTAGCGTTTATAGCACAAATTCAGGTGCATCAGATACTTAAATAGTTGTAAGGAAGAAAGTATTTTCTCCCTTCTATATGTAGAAAGATGCATGAGAAAATAGTCTTGAAAATTAAGCCTGAAATGAAGTCACATGGAAGTAGATTTAATGAAAAACTAATGCTCTACAAATACTGGGCAGTCATGTGAGTCTCATGGTGGCTGTTTCATTATAAATTTAATCTTCTCCAGAGCATCAGGAAGATTCTCTCAGGTAAGGGTAATGGAAACATGAATAAAAACTCTGCAATCTTTATCCATAGTCTTCTGATTATCATTGTTCCACTGGGTTCCATAAAACTCTTCTATTTGGGACTACTTTTGAAGGGCATAGGGTTATAGGGTTATAGCTGAAGAGCTGGGCGATTCCTCATGGGTCATCTAGTCCAGCTGCCTCAGTTTTGCAGATTAGGACCTGAAGCCTAGAGAGAGATTAACTGACTTGCACAGAGTCTCACATCTGATACATATTTGAAGCAGGATTCTAAGAGGTAAAGGTGTGGAAGGTGTGAATTCCAGACTGAGAAATGTCTGTACTGAGTCACTGAACCAGGAAATGCAAAGTCCTGGACAAGTAGTAATTACCAGATCAATTTGACTAGAATAGAGAATTCACAATGGGCAGCAATATGAAACAAACCTAGAAAGATAGGTAAGAACTCCATCATAGAAAATTTTAAATTTCAGGCTGAGGATTTTGCCTCTTATTCTAAAATTAAGAAACCACCAAAAACTTTTGAGTACGGGAACAACATGGTCAAAACTGTCTATAGGAATATCAGTTTGTGAGCTGTGAGGACAATGGATCAGGGATAAGAAAGTCAAAGTTTAGAAGCAAGGAGACCAATAGTGAGACTATTGAAATAGTCAAGTGAGAGATGATAAGGGTTTGAACAGGTATAAAAGCCATGTAAGAGAAGAGAATGGGATAAATATAAGAGGTGTGGGGCAGAATAGACAAGACAATGCCTGTTTTAGTCTTCCACAAAGAAATGTAGGATACCACATTCCCTTACCCAGCCATTCTTCACTGTATTCTTATCATAATAGTTAGGAATTGTCAAATCTATTTGATATATTTGTTTTATTCACAATCTATTTTGTATTATAGTTATTTGTTTGTGAGCTAAATTTGCCACTAAATTGTTAGCTCCACAAGGACAGGTACATTATTTTATTTATTTTAGTACAACTTCCAAAACCTCATTCAATTTCTTCACTTAGCAGTAATTTAATAATTTTTTACACATGTTTGAATCGTGTCCATGGAGGGTCAGATCATTCCTAATTGAAGTGAATAGGGAAAGTATCACTATTTATTCCTTGTGGATAACTATTCATCTCTCCCCTACCCCCACCCCCAACAGGACTATAAACTCCTAATGGTCATTGATTGGTATATTATTTTGAATCTTCTATAGTAGTAGTCTACAAAGGACAGACCAGATTACAACCACAAGGGAACCACTGTTTGACTCCATGGGATATATGGTCATACAATCAGAGGGTGGAAAGAAAGGTTGAATTCCATTCTCCATTTAATAGGCAATGATAAGACTTATCTCCAGCACAACCATATCTACCCTTCTCTAAATACAGCTTAACATACCCCCCATTCTACCCCCTATAAGAGCCATGTAAACTCCCAACTCACCTTCTTTAGCACCTTGACCTCTCAAGAAAGTTATGACCTAAGCCTAATCTGGGCATGCACAGCAGCAACTACACAGAGGCCATTAAGGAAATCTTCTTTCCCCCAACATGCCCACCATGGGAAAAGTAATTACTCTTAGGAATGCACAATCAAAAATGTTGCAAGATCACTTTTGTTTACATACTTCTGCGTTTGACATTCAATGAATATGTAAAATCTAAAAATCATAGAATGTGAGATTTTAAAATTTATACTAGACATTTGGGTCAAACTTCTCAATTTACAGATGGAAAAACTGAGACCCAAAAAGATTAAATTAATATTCCAGACTCCGCAGATCGTTAGTGACACAAGTGGGCATGGAAGACATTCTTGATGCTGAATCCAATGTCCTTTCCACAGAAGCTAAAATTAATCAGTTACTATTTATATTGGACAAGTTTGAATATAGAAGAGATCCTTTCCTATGGCAGGATTCTGAACTGGTATGCTTATACTTACATTCTGAGATGTACATCACTGTACCAGTGTACATAGCATGTATCCATTTATTTTAAGGTTATATGATTCTTCTCCATATCTTTCCATAAATAGTCTCAGTACACTGGAGCCTCTATTCTTTAATTAATAAGCATTTTAAAAACTTATTCTGTCTTATCCACTCTCTCAGTCTCCACTAGACAAATAATAAAGCTACAAATTCCAACAAAACAAATATCCATGTTAGTCATGTCCAAAAATGTTGGTCTCTTTCTGAACTTGAAGTTCATCATCTCTCTGATAGAAGGTGAGTGCCATATTTTGTCATCATACTTTTGGCCTTATACTTGATTATTATTTTGATCAAAGTTCTAAAGTCTCTCCAAATTATTTTTGCTCTCTAATGTTGTTGTTCTATAAATTGTCCTCCTAGTTCTGCTCACTTTATTCTGCATCATTTTAGGGTCATCCTAGTTTCCCTTGAAATAGTCCCTTACATAATTTCTTATGGTACAATGGTATTCCATTATATTTGCTTATCCACAACTGGTTTAGCCATTCCCAGTAGGAACGCGTCTTTATTTTCAATACTTTTCTGCCACAACAAATACTGCTATAAATATAAATATCTAAATAAATTTAAATTATAAAATAATATTTATACAAATATAGATAATATATCTCTTCAATCTCTCTCTCTCAGATTTCTTTGGGATATAGGTCTAGGGGTGTCCAGCTGGGTCAAAGGGGTTTGTATATTTGAATTCTCTTGGCATACTTTCAAATGTTCTAGAAAATGGCTGAACCAATTCACAGTTTCACTAATAGGGCACGAGTGTACTGTTTTCCCACAGACTCTCCAATATTCCATTCATTCATTTGTTTTCATTGTGTTTGTTTAGCCACTGGACTTCAATGACTCTGAAGGAGAGTGTGGCTATGCCTCACTAAATCCAATTTACTTGCCAGTCAAGACATCACCTTCCTGCTGTTGTTCATTCTTTTCAAGACAGAAGGATGAACAAGAATCTGGGAGTAGTAGGAGCTGCCTACCCAACCAGCCAGTTCCAGTTATGCAATATTGCTGTCCCTCCTCCTCCTCTTCCTTTTCCTCCTTCCCTTCCTCTTCTCCCTTTGTCAGATGGGGATGACTCCCCATCATATCCTTACACAAGTGCTCTGTCTAAAGGAATATACATTTTGATCACTTATACTTCCCAAGGTATCATGGGGTTTAGAAGCTAGATTTTTTTCTTTCTTCTCTATTCATTCTATTATTTTTCAAAGAATTGGGACAATTAGCTCTTTTATCTCATGTAGTTTTCACTTATGATCTCTTGAAATATAGTTCTGAAGAAACAGACTTTGGTAAAGCCCATTGTTAGTCAAATGGAACTATTTGACTATACCTTTACATCCAAATCACTCAGGGTTTCACTGATTGGCTGATAATAGGTCCCAGTCCCAGCCTCACTTGCTCCTTGTTTGGCTTTGGATGGCTCAGATTGAGTGAAATAGCAACTACTTTCTGTTTTGACTAAAAATTCTGAGGGTCTTCCCAAATGAGAGAGGCCATCAGATATTTATTGGGCTAATCAACAAATCCAATAACTAATAGTAGATGGTCGATTATCTACTGGCTGTGAAGAAATCTGTGTGCATTTGTGTGTATAAACATATATATATATACATACACATATTTATAATATATACATGTGATATATATGTATATATGTGCACATTTATACATTCACATTAAATAAGTCATTAGGCACTTATGTGACGGCCATAGTGCTAAGTACTGGGGATACAGAGAAAAGCAAAAAATAGATACCGAGCCTTCCCATTTTCTCTGAAGTTTTACATGCCTGTCATTTCTTATGGCACAGATTGGCACAGTTAGCTTCCATTATACTTTGTTTGCTTCCACAAAGTGCCTCAGTTATCATTTTGGGGTGCATGAGAACTTTCTTTTTGTTTTTGACTTTTAGGATCATAGAGGTCAAGAAATGAAAGTCATCTCGAAAACCTTTTAGTTCAGTCCCGTTAGGAGGCAGTTAGGTGCTGCTCCATGGATAGAATGTTAGGCCTAGAGTCAGGAAGACATGAGCTCAAATATGGGCTCTTTCACTTTCTAACTTCATGGTCCTGGGTAAATTACCTAACCACTCTCTGCATCAGTTTTGTCAACTATGAAATGACTATTGTAATAATAACTTTCTACCTCCCAGGGTTGTTTCAAGGATCAAATGAGATTATAGTCGTAAAATGCTTAGCACAGGGCCTGGCAAATAGTAGGTACTTAATAGATGTAGATTTCTTGTCTTCATCTTATTTTATTGGATGAGGAAAGTTAAGTTCAAGGAAACTAAGTGACTTATTTAAGGTCATACAGGTAAAAAAATTATGAGAGATGGAATTTGAATTCAGCTCGTTTAACTCAAAATTGTGCATTTTCCATTTTTTTTACACTATCATCTCAAGGGAGAAGATGATATGTCCAATAATATGTCAATGCCCAAAATGGAATCATAAATATTAAAGTATTTTCTTGAATAGTGAGATTCTGCTTGTGTGTCCTGGGATGGTTATCTCAGATCACTAGTGGGGGGCATATTTATAATTACTGGAAAGTTTATTCTCCTTAGTGCTGCTTTAGAAAATAAAAAGGAACCAAAAAATAAAAATAAAAATAAACAGGAAAGAAAGAAAGAAATGGAAGTCTACCTGATTCTTAATCCCAGAGTTGGATAAATGAAACACAGCTCCTGCCCCTTGGCAGATCTATGGGGCATGAAGGGGACTGAGTGCTGAATACAATTCCAGATGCATTCCCTATATTTCTTTGTTATGAGGAAATGTTCAATGCTGTGGTGAGTAGGAGGGATTATATCTCAAAATGAATGATATGAAAACAAAATATAACAATTAATTTTTTAAAATCAGATACTCGTTAAATTCTGGTAATTTAGACTTTATTCAGCTTGGTGATTGGTAGGGTCCAGTTTTTTGCTGTCTCTTGTTTTGCCCATATTTGGATGATTTCCTTGATTTAAAACCCTCCCATGAAATAAAAATGTCACGGGAATTTTCTTGGCATGATTCTTGGGACTTACTCCAAACAAATGCACTCTCAATTTGGTGAAAGAGATTATTTTTACCATATTCCCAGGGCATGCTACCAGTTTAGAACTTTGTATATCCAAAGAAATTAGAAAACAGAACATAATGTAGTGGAAATCAATCAAAATCATTTTTAAGGCCCTACTACATGTCAGAAACAGTGCTCTGGACAAATAGTGCTCTGGTAGGTAGCAGATCTATGTTCTGATTCTGATTTTCCTAATTATTAGCTATATGACTTTGAGCAAACCCTTTTTGGGTGTCAGTTTCTTTATCTATAAAAAAAAAAATGGGGTTTAGACTAGAAAATTCCTAGTATCCCTCATTAGACAGCTAGGTGGCTCAGTGGATAGAGTTCCAGTCCTGGAATCAGGAAGATCTGCGTTCAAATCTAGTCTCAGCCACTTACTAGCTGTGTTAAATGACACTGAAGTCATTTAACCCTATTTGCCTTGATTTCCTCATCAGTAAAATGAACTGGAAGAGAAAAATGGCAAACTACTCCTTTAGCTTTGCCAAGAAAAACCTCATACTTTGAGATAGCAAAATATGACCCAAATTGACTCATGAAGAGTTAGACACCACTGAAAAGACTGAACGGTAATAAACCTCTTAGCTCTAGCAATTTCATAAGGCACACACGGAACTTCTTGTCACCACAGTCAAACTCTGAACTCTGAAATGCTTTGCTTCTGAATATATTTCAGGAGATTAGCCCTCTCAAACTTTTTGATAGTTCTTCTGTCTTCCTTTTCTAAGCAGTTCATTATCTTAGTCCAATCATCCTTTTAATGAAAAGTCTTATACCTCAGTTTTAAGATGTAAATCATATTCTAGTCTTTTCGATGGACTTAGTCTTCTTAATGTGTATTTTATTCCCTTGTGTTAAACCTTGGTTTACTTCCCACTGCCCCAAAAATGAAAACATGCTTTCAATTAATTTTGGTTTAAAAAAGGCAACAAAGTTCTGATGATGTCATTCTACTGAAGACTGGTTTATTTGACATCAACTGGCTTAAAGTAGCAGCATATATAATGTCATGGATGGTTTGATTTATGAGTAACTGGTTTCATTAATTGCATAAGAAACATTTCACTGCTCTCAGACAGCCCTTCAAGTCTTCTTCCAACTTTCTGGGTTCTCAAAGAATATGCCACCAGAGCACAATCTCTGGCATGTGCTATCATGCCTAGCTAAATGGGCAAGCAGGCATAACACTAAAGTGACTACATGTATAGCTACTTTTAAATGCCATCTACTAAATCAGAAAATATATATGCATATGGATATATCTCCATGGAAAGAGAATTCGCATGGACAAAATTAAAGATATTTGAGATATCAAAATATGAAGCATAAGAATGAAACTCACAATTCAAACTGATCCAGACACTGGAATTATCAGAATTTTTTAAAAGTATTTTACTATGTCCAGAGGATTCATCTAGGCCCCAAGACCAAGTGCTTGCCCTCAAGAAGCTTATCGGCGAGGTCAAATGAGTGTACGAATAATCCAACTACAAATCAAAATATATACTTTCATTGGTTTAGGGAATTCCCAGTGAGTAAAATCCCTCTAAGAGTGAAGAACTTTAATACTCTGCCACTTAAAATTTTAGAGAATCAACAAGGACATTGGTATAAATAAAGTAACTTAAACCAGAATCACATAGTCAATATATACCCCAGGCAGGATTTGAACCCACAGCTTTCAGACTCCTCCAAACAGCTCTCTATCCACTATTGCTTCCTAAATCAAGAATGACACTTGGAATGATAATTAGTGCAGCCTTCTGTGATTTCCTCCCCACGTCCCTCCTCTGACCCCCTTAATAATATCTAAGAGCACTTTGAGAATTGCAAAGTGCTTTCCATACATTATCTCATTTGCTCTCATTTGATTGCTTTCCATATATTATCTCATTTGAAGTGACCTCTCCCTCATCTGAGTTAATAGTAGTCTTAGCCTCTTAAATGCATTCCATAGGCTCATAGCATGATAGAAATTGAGTTAGAAGAAACCTTAGAGGCCCTCTAGTCTAACTTTCTCAATTTTACATATGAAGAAACTGAGTCCCAGAAAGGTCAAGTGAATTGCCCAAGATCCCAAAAGGAGTAAGTAGCAGAGGCAGCATTTAAACACAGGTCACCAGGCCCCAAATCTATTGATCTTTCCAGTCCAGCATGTTTCTTTAATCTGTATTCTAATAATTTCTATTCCAAATCTTAAAAATGTAATGCTTGCAGTGGCAGCAATCTGTACTAGTTATATACACACTAATGAGATAATGGATCCATCCCTGTATCTAAATGTAAATCTAGCATTCCCAAAATGATTGCAAAGTACACAATGACTTTAGATAATGTATTATTTCATGTTCTGCAAAATACTTAGCTCTTGGCAGATGGTGTAGTTAGATGGCATAGTGTATAGAGTAATGGGCCTGTAGTCAGGAATACCTGAGTTTAAATCGGGCCTCTTATGAACTGTGTGATTCAGGGCAAGTCACTTAATTTCTCTTTGTCTCAGTTTCCTCATCTGTAACATGGGAATAATAACATCACCTACCTCTCAGAGTTGTTGTGAGGATCAGAGATAAAATGTATAAAGCATTTACACAGTATTTGGCATATAGTTGAAGCTATGCAAATGTTACCTATTATTTTTAGAAGCCACGTTGCCTAGTAGATAGAGAGCCAATGTTAGAGCTAGACTGGTCGCAGTTTAAGTCCCATTTCTGATACTACAATGAATTAGTCATTTAACTTCCCAGGAACCTAGGCAAGTCGCTAAGGTGGTAAGTGTCTGAGGAGGTGCTGACCTGTATTGATAGAGAATATTCCTCACCCCGGGGTTCTCTATATCAGTGAAACAATATATCCAGTCTCTATCTCCCTAAAGGTTTGAGTGCTAGTCAAATAACAGTCCTTTAGTAAATACTGAAAATCATAGAATCCTGAGGATGTTAGCAGGATGAAGGGACGACAAAATTGTTTTCCAGATGAGGAGTTCTGAGGGGTTTAAGGAACTTCACCAATGTCACAGAATGGTGACTAGCAGCAGGGCTGTGCCTGCATCAGATCTTCTGACTTCTAGTTCTGCCTTTTCCCCCTACTATACTCTCCTGGTAACATTAGACAAGGGAGGCTTGATGTAGTAAAAATCAACAGTCCTATTGCAGTAAACTAACTTCAGTATTAAAGGGATTTCTCACGTGGGTTGGTAATTTAGTGGAATCCAATCCAAAATATGTGCCTTTGACCTGATGAAGGAAATATGAGAAAACTTAACAATTTGAACCAGGAAAGGGATAAGTTTTGCAGAGAACACACATTTCTGAAACATTCTGCTTGTGTTTCAATAATTCTGATCTCAGTACTGTTCCTGGACTTACCAGGACTTACCAGGTTCTGTTGACCTCCATTATTGTGGTAATATGTAGGGAGAGAAGTGAGCTCTAAGATATTTTTTAGAACAGGTCAGCATCAGAAGGGACAAAAAGGAGCATTACCAGGCATTCAGCTGAAGGAAGGCACGTTTTGTCTCTTCAGTGCCTGGTAGACCCTTATCAGTAAATCTTATGCTGTAGGCATGGGTGCCAAGAGATAACATGTATGATTCTACTTCTGTGATAGTCCCCCAGCAGAATCATACAAAATGGGAATCATCCACTCTGTTCATCAATTCATTACAGATGAAATTCTAGATCCACTTGACCAAAAACCAGTATGAAATTTCTGAAAGCAATGGATCTTCAGCACATAATCTAAAGTAGAGGGGATGCCATAAAGGTGCAAAGCTATAAAAGAATATTCATTTTGATTGTAAATCAGTCAGATGTGCTGGGATACACACTGGATTTAGATTCAGGGTATTTAGGTTCAAATTCCAATTCTTCTATTACAACCTGTGTCCTTAGAAAAATTACATTCCTTTCATTGGGATTCAGTTTCCTCTCCTGTAAAAGAGGTAGTGTGGCTCACGTGCTGGATTTGGAGTCAGGGGATCCGAGACTTGAATAGTACTTCAAATATTAACTAAATGATGATAAGGGCAAGCCATTTAACATCTCAGAGCCTCAATGTTCTCGTCTGCAAAATGGGAAATAGGGTACTTGTATTACCTTTCTACTCAAATGTCAATTGTTGGCAGTATTATTGCAACTGAGACATAAAACTTGATTATTTCTAAATTCTTTTCTAGCTCTAAATCATATTAATCTTAGCCATTTGGTGTATGAAATAGTATCATGTGATAAAGACAGTAATCTAGACCTGAGTTTGGGTCCTGGCTCTGCTTCCCACCAGATTTTTCACCCTAAGCAAGTCATTTAACCCCTTGCATCTCATCTCTAAAATGAAGGGATTAGATTTATGAACCTGAATTCTCATCCAACTCTAATTCTGCAACACTTAGGTAATCACTAATGTTTGGGGGGAGTCTGACAATGGATTTCTTGGTTAAGTACTTCTAATATGCCAAGTCAAAAAAGTTTATGGGAATACCACAATTTCTTCTTTCTCTACTCCCTCTAAACTTAGCCTCCATATGTATAGAGTTTGGATCATAGTTTTAAACAGCTTTTATTCAAATTATATTTTTTACCATAAAAGGAATTCTAGAAATGAGAGGCATGTGGAAAATAGAGGAAACAGTAGTTTAATCCAAATTTTACATATATATGTTTTATATATATGCACATATGTATACATCTATAAGCTCTATATACATAAATATAAGGGAATATGGAAACTGGTCGTGGTAAGCACAGAACTGGGTATATAGGAGAGCCTCAAGAATTAGCTATTGATTAGTTTGGATATCTATTTTAATTTCACTGTATTTCTTTGTTCGTGGCAAGCAAAAGATGATGTAACTATTATAATATTATTACTGAATTGTGTGACTGTGGGACAAACCTTTCCCCTCTCTGGGACTCAGTGTCCTTCATAAAATGAGCAGATCTCTGAGATCCTTTAAAGCCCTTTAAACCTCCTCAATTTTATGATCACGTTGGTACGAGTAAACTGGGGCTGATGATGACCGTAATTCTAATCACTACTTTGGGGGGTAGGAACAAAGAAAATAGGAATGGCTCCCTAAAGAAGATGGAATTTATGTGAGTCTTGAAGGAAGCCAGAGAAACTAAAGGGCAGAGGTAAATGAGAAGAACATTCCACACATGAGGACCAGCCTATGCAAAGGAATGGAATAAGGAGATGGAAAGTCATGAGCAAAGATGAGTAAGCTTAGATCACTGTATTTCAATTGTAGAGTCCACAGAGAGGAGTAAAGACTAGAAAGATAGGTCAGGCCATACTTGGAAGGGATTCAAGTCCAAAATAGAAGATTTTATATTTTATCATAGAGGTAATAGGAAGCCATTCAAGTAAGTAGGGAGGAAGGGAGGTCATGGTCGCATCTGTACTGTAAGAGAATTGGGATATACAAATATTCAGGGAAGACTAGTATCTCTGACATGATGAGTCCTTTTCAGGGATGCTTTCAACCTTTGGTGTCCACCTGCCATCCAGCTCTCACCTGTGGCTCCAAGAAGCTGTAGAATGCACAGCAGCCACATCCCAGTAAGACATTTCAGCAGATGGAAGAAAATGGGTTAAGGGTAGCTAAGGGGCCTTGGGTCTGTCAGTGAGTTATAGGGGTATCTACCCCAAGTATGTAAAGACTTCCCCAGCAGATTTGTTCCAAGAAGCCATGAAGGCAACTAAAACAGGTACTGTGGAACGCTTAGAGATTGGTTAGATATCAAAGATGCCAAGGTCATCCTCTGCAACCAGTGCCATCTCCAACAATCTTGCCTTTTGTCTTGACACTGGACTTTCATGACTATGGAAGTAAGTGAAGCCAATGACTTCTTACAACTCTGCCTTACTTAAATTCAATTTATTTAGGAGTCAAAAAACATTACCTGTAGCATTTTACCATCTTTATCTTAACTCAAAATCCTGTGGCAACAGGCAAGTGATGAAACAGCAAGTGTAGATATACTGGGAGCTATAGTCACAACCTTATGCACAGGTGACCTAGGCCATTGGGTCTTCTTATTGAATTGAAGCAGCAGTGGGATTTGGCAGACCCCTGAGTATCTAATCAATTTTTTTTAAGAACCACACTGCTTACCTCTTGGCATGAGGAAAGGGCTAGAAAAGCTACCCCCCAAATTGTTGCTTCAAATAATCTAACCTGGGACTGCTTACCAAAGCAAGCAGGAATCCTACCCTGTGGCTGAAATACCAAAAAAAAATGTACAAAAACTTTAATGAGGATGATTTCATTCACTGTTGGTACATGGACAACATGAAATTCAGTAGACCTGAAAGATAAACAATTTTTACTGCAAGAGAACTCAGCAGGTATCACATCCAAATGGCAGCCTTACACAAAACAAGACAGACAAATGAAGGTCAGTTTATTGAAGGTGGAGCTGGATACACATTTTTCTTGAATGGCTATAGTCATGAGGATTGCTGTGAAGTTAGTATAGGTTTCACAATCAAATTTAATCTACTGAACAAACTTATATGCATTCCAAAAGGAGTGAACAACAGTCTCTTGACAATACAATTGCCTGCTTTCATGAAAGTGCTATGTCACCCTCATCAGGGCATGTGCTCCCACCATGACAAACCCTAACGAGGTCAAAGAAAAATTTTATTAAGACCTAGAGGCCCTCATCATCAATGTGCCAAAAAGGACAAGCCTATAATTCTGGGTGACTTTATTGCCAGAATAGGCACAGACTATTAGACATGGCAGGAGGACTTGGGAGGAGTGTAGTCAGAAACAGCAACAGCGATCGTCACTTATTACTGAAGACTTGTGCACCCCAGGACCTTCTCATCACCAATGCTGTCTTTTGTTTACCTAAATGCAATAAAACTTCATCGATGAACACTCACAGCAAAGACTGGCATTAATAGACTATATCATTGCAAAGAGAAGAGACAGACAGTATGTGAGAGTGATGAAGGTGATTGTAGTACAAAGTGCTGGACTGATCATAGACTTATTCTCTCCAAGCTAAATATTCACATTTAGCTAAATATTCACATTCAACTCCAAGGCAAGACAACTACCAGAAGATAATGTCAACAGATCAAAGTACTTTTTGTGGAAACAGCTTGCTGCTGACTTAGGGAGAAAACTACATTTGGTAACAGTAAAACAGAAAAGGAGTGGGCAACATTCAGAGATTTACTTATCTGGGCCAGAACACTCAGAAATATCAGAATTGGTCTGATAAAAATGATGGAAAAATTCAGAAGCTTCTGCATGAAAAATGAGAACTCAACAAGGTTTACCAGAAAGATAGCTTGTACATCTCTAAGAAGGCAATGTTTAACTCCATCAAAAGTGCAAGTGAAGCTTAGAGGGATGCTGGATTTGGGGCTCAGTAAGAAGGCAGATGAAATTTAGTTTTATGCTAATAGTAACAATTCAAAGTACTTTTATAATGTTCTGAAAGCTATTTATAGGTCAAAGACCTTTGGCGCATCTTAAGTACTCAGTGCTGAGGAGCCACATTGATTAGTGATAAGAACCTGATTCTGGGATGATGGGCTGAATACTTTCATAGTGTTCTCAATAGACCATCATCAATTAATGTTGAAGTCACTGACTATATGTCTCAGGTTGAAGTCAATCCCTCTCTTGCTGAACTTGTAACTGAAGAAGAGGTGTTGAATGCCATTAGGTCCCTCTTGTGTAGTAAAGTGCCTGGTACTGATCCTATTCCAGCTGAGATTCACAAGGCAGAGGGTCCACTGCTCACACAAAAGCTGACTGGAATCTTGCAGATTATATAACCAAGAGGAGGTTATCCCTCAGAAGTTTAAGGCTGTCTTTGTTCATCTCTAAAGGAAAAGGAAATAGACTGTCCTGTGACAATCATAACTGTATCTCTCTCTCTTAGTCATTGCCAGAAAGATTCTTGCCAGAGTCATCTTTAATAGGCTAATTCTTGACCTTGAAGATGCTCATCTACCCAAGAGCCAGTGTAGCTTTGGAAAAGGTTGACAAATGATTGATAAATGCTGTTTGCTGCCCCACAACTTCAAGATGAACACTTTTGATACTGTCAATCATGAGGGCTTGTGGAAAATCACAGCAAAATTTGGTTCCTGGGAGAAGTTCACCAGTATTATATGCCAGTTTTATGACAGTATCAAAAGTGTTATGCTTGCATAAGTTCTGAATAATACATAATGCTCTCACACTTTCCCAGTCACCAATGGAGTGAAGCAGGGATCTACGCTTGCTCTCATGCTTTTTTAGCATGATATTTTCAGATGTCTTCAACAAGGACAAAAAATGACATCAAGGTCAGCTATTGCACTGATGGTAAATTAATTAACTTGAAAAGGCTGCAAGCCAAGCTAAAGTGAAGGGTTAGTTGGTGTATGACTTTTTGTTTGTAGATGATTGTGCACTCACTGAAGCTTGTGAGGCTGAGATGCGAGTATTGATCAGTTCTCTGTCACATGTGATAATTTTGGCCTGATAATTAACACCAAGAAAACAGAAATTCTCCACCTGACAGCACCACCCTATCCATACTTGAAATCTTTTGGTTAGAGCAAATGGAGAAATTTGAATGCTGTAGATAAGTTCATTTATCTTGTCAGTATGCTTTGCAGGGATATACCTATATATGCTGAGACTGATGCGTTCATCACCAGAGCTAGCTTGGTGTTTGGGAGGCTCTCATGGAGAGTGTGGGAGAGAAGAAGTATTAGGTTGCCTAACAAACTTAAGGTCTACAGAGCCATTATGCTGATCTCATTGTTGTATGCCATGAAACCTAGACAATATACCAGCACCATGCCAGGAAACTAAATAACTTCCATTTGAAATGTTTTAGGAAGATTCTAAAAGTCAGCTGGCAAGGTAAGGTGCCAGACACTAAGGTCCTTTCTTGAGTTGGACTGCCAGTCCTGATGAACTGGCCACATTGTTCAAATATCAAATGTACATTTGCCTAAAAGGCAACGGAGAACTCACACAAGGCGAGTGCTCATATGGAAATCAAAAGAAGCAATACCAGTACACTCTCATGGTCTCTCTGAAGAACTTTGGAATCAATTGTGATTCATGGGAGACACTAGCATAGGACCATTCAGCATGGAATGCCTGCATCAGACAATGATGCTCTCTGAGCAAAGTATAATTATTGTAACTCAAAAGAAATATTAAATTTAGAGACATGTCCACTTCAAATATTCATATGGAGTATTTGTGCCTAACCTTTGGTAGAGTTTGTATTGCTCTGATCAGCCACCATCAGACACAATGTACCTTGACCCCAACATAGTGATGTCACTTTGGTCCTCTTTGATTACAAAGGACAACAGGCAACTGTGGGAAAATCACTATGGCTGATGATTGGAGGATGGATTAGAATGGGGAGAGAACTGAGGAGAAAAGACCAATTAGAAATATCTTTCATTAGTTCTTTCAAGAGGAAATGAGGACCCATACTAAGGTTCTGATTGCATGAGTAGAAAGAAGGGTATGTATATGAGAGATGGTATGATGGTAGAAAAGACGAGATTTGAGAACAAATTGGATATGTAGTCTGGTAATCAGGAAGAAAATTAAGGATGTCACCCAGGTTGCAAATCTGGGTAGTTGGGAAGATGGCAATAGCCTTTGTAGTAATACGGAAGTTTGAAAAAGGGGAGCACTTGGGGATAAAGATTCTGCTTTGGATATGGGTTTACTGAAAATCTCATTTGAGATTTCCAAAAGGGAGTTACTGATAAGGACCTACAACTCAGAAAGGAGATCGAGGCTTTCTCAACCTGGGAATCTTCTCCTTCATAGAGTTGATATGGAAGCTGATGGGTTCCAAGGGAGATAAAAAAAGATGAAAAAAGATCCAAAACAGGGTAATGGGTGTTACCCATGTTTAGTGAGCTCATGACATTAATGAAAATCCAGCAAAGGAGACTGAGACAGATCAGTGAGCTGGTTGGAGGAGAAATGAGAGAGATCAATGTCATGCAAACCTAGAGAGGAGAGAAAATTCAGAAGAAAACCATGATAAATAATGCCAAAAGTCAAATAGAGGTCAAGAAAAATGAGAATTAAGAAAAAGCTATTATATTTGGCAAGTAAGAGATTGCTGATAACTTTGGAAATGGCATATTCAGTTAACTACCAGAGCATTCAGCAACTGTAGAGTTCTGCGAAATCTACATCCAATGTTAACATTAGGTCCGTTTCTCACTATTCCTCATTTCCCACAACTACTAAAAGACTTTTCAAGACTCCAGTAGAGTTGCTCCATGTAAAAAGGTCCAGTTTGGCTAAAAGTGTACTGAATGTGGAGGAAACTAGGCAGATCTGTGATGAGAAGAAGCCAAGTTTCCATTAGCATATTCCCCTGTGGTCTGTGGGACTCTGTCATTTTTTTTAATCAGTCAAACCACTGGGCCTTTCAGTGGAGATGAAAGCAAAACCAAGTTATTAATCTTCTTCCTGGTAGGTGAAATTTGACTCATTTGCCTTTCGTTTTACTCTCCTCCATGTGTCAAAGCTCAAATTATTCTCAATTGTAAGCGATGGAGCTTCTCTCTTATCTCTCTAGGGATCATAGAATTTAGAGCTAAGGGAGTCTTAGAAGACAGGTACTTCTATTCCATCCTTTTCTGCATGATGAAACTGAAACCCAGAAAAGGCAAATAATGAAAAATCTAATTCATTCATCATTTATTATGTGTCAGACACCGTACTGGACACTAGGAATAAAAATGCAAAACTGAACTAGGTCCTGCTCTTAAGGAGCTTACACACTAATGGGGAAGAAATATAAGGTTACATATATATGTGTATATGTACATATATACACATATATGTATACACATACATGCATATGCATATGTGTATATCTACATATATATGTACATACACATGTAGATATTGTGCAGAAAGGATTCCTTAGCCATCAAGTTGAATAACAGACCCTCCAAGTGAGAGTTAGAAGAGAAAAACATTTTGCCCAGGCAGACTGATATGTATACATGCATAAATATGTGTACATGTACACATATAAAATATATACATGCACGTTCATATATGTATGTTTCTGTCCGTGTGTGTATGTATTTGTACATAAGTATATCAGAATGTTAGCCAGGGAAGGGAGTTTTGGCCTAGGAAGTCACAGGGATTATGAATGGAATTATGTAAAAATCTATTGTCGTTCAATGTCCAGTAGCAAGAGCGGTATTGGTTTGATTACTGTTCCCCAAGTAAGGCTTGAGAAAAGAGTAGGATTTTATCCACCTGAGATCAGGGTAGATGAGAAGACACCTTGCCTGGAAGATAGATAGATAGGATATGAAACATGGTATAAGCAAGAAATTTTAACCAATTTACCTCAGTTTCCTTATCTGTAAAATGGAGATAATAATAGCACCTACCTCCCAGGGCTGTGGAGAAGATCAAATGAGCTACTAATGATAAGACTCTTAGCAGAGAGCCTATTCTAAGTGCTACATTAGCACTTATTAATTGTTATTAATTACCTGTTCTAAGAGAAGGGTGAAGTACTCAAGATGCAGAATGTGTACTCACTCTATAGCTGGGTTGTTGAGAAAAGGGAAAGTCTTGATCTTTGGAGATCTGGAAGAGAATTTCCAAGGACATAAAGGTAACAAAACTGGAATTTAGACCCAATTTTTACTTCAAATCTAACCCCTTTTTTTCACTGTGCCACAGCTGCTTTATTCTGAGCTTTATAAATAGACCTCAAGGAGAGGGAGATGTTTCAACAATGCAGGCAGTTAAAAATACCTGACATTTCCTATGGCCAAGGCACCGGCCAGGATTCCTTTGTTCATCATCATCATTTTGCATATGCCAGGCTTGCTCCTTGTATGTGGGTTCTATTTATTGCAGCAGTGTAGCATATTGATTCTGGACTACAGAGTGGAGAGCTACTGACTAACACACCGAATAAACTATGGGAAGATTAATAAATAAGCACGTACAACATCTTGGCACCAAAATGAAAACCCACAACTCATTTCAACATCTTTGATTTGGATGCTGAGCCACGATAACATGATCATCTTATTGTTCCTTGGTTTTTATTATTTATTATTTGTTTGTTTTTTGAGAGAGGAAAAAGTAAGTAACAATAGCCAAAGAGTTGCTGACGGTTGCTTGGGTTAATGGTTGCTCCTGATTTGGGTCAAGGAGACTAAATGATAAATACTCTACTGTATATATTTCATCTTGTCTTCATTCCTGGGTTACCAGTTTCATTGGTTAAACATTTTACATAGCTTTGTACATTTCTTGTTCTTTCCACCAGTTTGAGAATTCTCCTATCAACAATATTTAGCTAAGGACTCCAGCACATTCTATTGAATGGATTGCATTCTTTATTGTCTTCAAGTTCTTTTCTCTTGGGTCCTAGTCAACTATGCTAATAGAACACCAGCTCTGGCAGGTCCCATCAAATTTGAGAGGTTTCCTGAATGGACTCAGTGACAGATCATGTGTCTTGTCACCTAAGAGTCAAACCTAGGCAGTAGGAAAAAAAAAAAAAGGTTCCTAATCAGAAGCTTAGCTGCCAGAGTTGAGTTTTCTTGGCTACAGTTTCTCATGAAGAGTGTCCTAATTTGTGCAGGGGTTCAAGTTTTTGTTAGTAGAGTGAGTAAGGGCACTGATGAATTCATACATCTTTTGAAGGATTAAAGAAGTATAGATTTCATATTATTTATCCTAACAGAGCCAATTCAAGGCATTTCTGCATCTTGACCTAAGCCTTTCCACAAGACTAGACTAGAGAATCATGAATCATTAACCTGCTGCCTCCATAACCTCACTACTCCTTCCCTCCTTTTATTCAGTCTGACTTCTGTCCTTGCTCTCTCACTGGAATTTCTCTCTTCGAGATTGCTAGCAGGACCGTGTAAAAGTAAGCATCCTAACATACTCAGGAGGGCCTGCTATCACAGGTTCTTTGATCTGCTTTTCTAAAAAGAAAGGCAGTTTTTGCGGGGGTCAACAATCACTTTAATCAAGCACATATATCAATTACTTAGTTCAGGGGAAAAAGTCAGCATCCTGAACTTCAGAGAAATCAAAATCAACAGACAGTGCTTCCAACTACCTGAAAATCAACAGACAGATAACTGTCTGACCATATACACATAGTTACCAGAGAAAGAAGTACCAACGTCTGGGTTTTCAAAGCCAGAAGTGCTCCTTAGTGGCTGCCCAGAGTCTCATCTGGCCAAACAAACACTTCCAATCAGTAAGCCCCAAAGTGAAACCTCAGAATCTTTATACACTTTATACACTTTTTATAGCCGGAGGGCCTCACAACCCTTGAGAACCAGTTCCTCATTAGCAAAAGGTGTGGGCCTTCCTACAAATCTTCCCAGGCCCATTAATGGGTGGGAAAGATGTTCTTTAATCACATTTTTCAGTCAGAGGCACTTGATTTTACTAAAACAACAACAACAAGAAAATACATTGTCAACGCAGACCAGAACAAGGAATCTGTATATACCTGACAATTAATATTTTCTAAATTGCAATCCCTAAGTGGTGTGCTCTAAAGGCTTCAAGCCTTCATTGTAATACATGTATTTGGACCTAATCACAAAATACATACTGATATGTCATGGAGAGCAAAAGTTTTCTGGCATTAAAACTCTGCACCTTCCAACAAAGCCCTCTAATATCTCATGATGGCTTGGGGCTTATAATAGAGTTGTCATGAATTCCCCATTCTCTAGATCCTCTTGCATCCTTTCAAAGATGTTCTCTTCCAAACAGATTACTTCAGAAAATGCTAAACTCACTGAAGACCAGTTTAACCAAGTCTGTCATCACTTTTCTGACTTATTGGTACATGTAATGTGCATAGGAGAATGCAAATACTTGCCACCTGTCTTGGATCCTTCTCAGATTAAGGCTCAGTGAATAGCTGGTCAGAGTTTCACCTTCTCATGTCACTCCTCCCTGTTCCAAAGCAAGCACTAAAGTCTCTTCACTCTAGCATTTTCTTCATTTTATTTTTTTTAATTAACAAACTTTATATTCTCTATATCTCACTGCCAGTCCCATCACTGAGAAAGCAAAGGAAAAGGAAAACTCTTATGACAAGCAGATATAGTCAAGCAAAACAAATTTCAAGTTTGGTCATGTCCTAAAATGTATTCCACATTCTACATCTTGAGTATTTCATCTTTTTCTTAGAGTATAGGTAATTAACAATAATAACAACAATTAATGTTTGTATAGTGTTTACTACATGTCAGGCTCTCTGCTTAAGTCTTTTAATTATCAACTCATTCGATTCCCTCAACAACCCTGGGAGATAGATGCTATTATTATCTCCCATTTTATAGATGAGGAAATGAGGCAAATAGGTTAAGTTTCTTGTCTATGGCTGCACAACTAATAAATGTCAAAGGGTAGATTTTAACTCAGGTCTTCCCAACTCCAGGTCCAACATTCTATCCATTGTACCACCTAGCTTCATTATCAGTCTTCTGGATTTGTGGTTGATTTCTGCATTAAAAAGAATTTTTAAAGTCTTTTAAAATGGTTTGTTTTCACAATGTTGCTTTTATTATTTCAACAATTCTCCTAGTTCTGCTCACTTCACCCCATGTCAGTTCATATAAGTCTTCCCAGATTTCTCTTATTCATTCATTCTCTAGTAGGGCTTCACAATGTCTCTATTAACTCACTTCTGAATCCCTCTACCCAGTTTATTCTAGGTGGTAGAGTGGATCAAGTACCTAAAAGAGGACCAAATGAAATATTTTAAAGTGCTTAGAACAATTTATATAGAAAGCACTATGTAAGTATTAGCTACTATTATATCAACTTACAAAATACTCCATTCCAATGCTTCCAAATCTTTTCCCTACCAAATCAACTAGGAGTAAAGCTTTTGTTCTGTTTCCCCAAGTGCTGACTCAATCACTCTGACCGCAAACTACTATATTTCACAACCAGTCTGATTATTAACAACTAACAACAACCCCTAAACTACTACTTCCCAATCTCCTTGAATAAGCCAAGGAAACCAAGGGAAGCTGCAGCATCTTCAGTCATCTCTCTAGGCCTCCTTTCACTGCACCTTCCACTGTTTAGCTTAAAAAGGCCAAGGTCTCCCAATGCATCCTGGGCCATCTCTAGTTATCCTGATCTATATTTTGCCTCTAAAACCAAACAGCTCCAGAGGAGAAAGTGAGGCTGGTGACTTTGCACAGCCCTGCCTCACTTAAGTCCAATTCACTTGCATGTCATGCCATCACCTCCTTGATGTCATGGTCCTCTTCGAGAAGGAAAGACAAACATCAACCACAACCTGTGATGGTGGAGGCTGGGTCTAGCAAATCCTCAGAAGATGGAGAAGACTAAAAAGTGGTCCCAATAACATATTGTGCGTCTCTCATTCAGACTATACTAGCTTAATTTAGAGAGGTTCACCCCTCAACCTGAGTCACCAATTAGCTACAGCTTCTCTTGGTGACAATTTGCTCAAGTTTCAAGAAAGTAACTAAAAGTCACCAAACTGGCTCAATCATAGATCTTTGAAATGTTAAAAAAATTTAAAGCATGTATTTTTTAAAGACATCATATTAGAAAGGTGTATATTCTCTTACATATTTCACATTATCTAATGGGTGACTGACTTACCTGCCCACTTCTATCCCTAACTCAGCTTACTAAGTCTAACTTATCCATTTCTCTATAAGAGATAGAAGGCAACTAAGTGGCATAGTGGATAAAGCACTGGACTTGAAATCAGGAAGAGTCCTCTTCCCAAATTCAAACCTAACCTCAGATACTAACCAGCTATGTGACCCTGGGCAAGTCACTTGACTTGTTTGCCTCAGTTTCTTCATCTATAAAATGACCTGGAGAAAGAAATAGCAGACCACTTCAGGATCTTTGCCAAGAAAACTCCAAATGGGGTAATAAAGAGCCAGATATGATTGAAAAATGACTATTAGATACAAGCCATGAAAAGGGAATTGAAGAACCAGCAGACCTTTGTAGAAGCTTGGCTGAGATCTATTTTATTAAAAAAATCAGATCTATATAGAAAACCCTCTTGACCCAAGTGTATCAGTAACTGATCAATAACCTAATCTCTTAGAAAGTTGCCCAGGGGACACAGTTTAAGTGTCTTGCCTTTGAGGTGAGGCTTGAACTCAGGTCTTCCTGACAAGACTGGTTTTCTATCCGCCAGACCATGCTGTCTCTCTCAGTTCTGTGAGTATAGAAATAAATGAAATCTCTGGCCACTGTAGGATATTAAAAATATCTGAAATCTCTAGTTACTGTAAGATATTAAGTAATGGATTATAGAAATAGCTTCACCACCACCACCACCCCCCCCCCCAAAAAGGAAAAATTGCTTTATTTTCTACTTATTTCTAGTACCTCAAGGTAAAAGTTAAATATTACATAACCCAGAAAAAAAGAGCTCAGAGTCTGAGAACTGTGGGTTCAGATCACCTGACTGTGTCTCTCATTGCCTATAGAACCTTGGGCAAGTCATTTCTTCTTCTCTAGGCCTCAGTTTCTGTAAAATGAGGAAGCTCAACTCGGTCTTTACTTCCCATCCAATTCTGAATTCCATGATGCTCCTTTACTACAGAGGTTTCTTGGCATTTGAATGACACATTTCAGTTTGCAAAACCACCCATTTGGCAAACATGCCATCCTTTTTCTTAAGCTTGAAAGCTATCCTTTCTGGTCCCTCACAGTTTACCTAATCTGAAAGCAGTGGCAATCATGCTCAAAAACGTTCAGCCTTGCCAATCGCTTTGGGGTTTGTTTGTGATGGTTGTGATGGTTGTCTTCACAGGGAGTAAGATTGTGCTAACAGCCAACAATTAAGATGCACGCTATTTGCAGGGAAGGTGAATGAAGCCTGTTTGAAGAGCTCTCTTATACAAAATTTATAGCCTCCTTTATTTTAGCACTGCTCAGTATACCCTGTAAATGCTTTAATGGGCTACAGCCAGTTTATTCCTTTGCTAATAGTCCATAAGTTCAATCAGGTATGTCCCATAGAAAGAGTCACACATCCATGGGAAGGGTTATTTTATAAGAATTGTAATCAATAAATCTAATTGTTCTCACGCCAGATAAAGTTGCATAATGTATTCCCAATTGCTGTCTGAATCTATTTTCCTGAAATGCCAAATAACTTGTGAGAACGTGAGCACTTTAAAACCAGACTGGCATTCCACATCTCCAGGATTTTACTGCTGTAAATCTGCTTTTATGGATCGGAAAACAGATAAGATATCAGCATATCCCTCTTCCTTTTGACTTTTTAGGTTCATGCAAGTTTAACAGTGCAGAATCAATGAGGGAAAACATGTTACTGAAAGTGTCTTTCCAGAGCCCTTCCCTTCTAGGACCACCTATTTGCAATGATTGACTAAATCACATTGTGGGTCTTAGCTTTAATAGGAAAAAGGCAGTCAGACAATCTGAACCCAAGGCCTATTAGAGATATTAATTTCCACAAAAGACATACTACTCAAGGTCCCAAAGAACCCTCACAGCCTTAGCTAGAGTGAGAGAATATTAGGAAGGGATCGTAGAGGTGATCAGAGGTGAGGGAACCCATGGCCTGGAGGTCACATGTGTCCCCCTAGGTGCTCAAGTGTAGCTTTTTGACTGAATCCAAACTTTACAGAATAAGTAACTTTAATAAAAGGATTTGTTCAGTTAAACTTGGACTCAGTCAAAAGATCAAATCCAAGGATCTAGAAGGTCACATGTGACCTCGAGTCCACAGGTTCCCCCCTTATGTGGTACAGTAGATAGAGTGGCAGGCCTGGAGTCAACAAGTTCAAATCCAGCCTCAGATACTTACTAGCTGTCTAATCCTGGACAAGTCATTTAACTCTGTTTGCCTCAGTTTGCACCTTTATAAAAATGAACCAGAAAAGAAAATGGCAAATCACTTTAATATCTTTGCCCAAACAAGGTCACCATGGGTCAAACACGACTTATAACAACTGTACAGCAACAAGAATAGTTCAACCTACTTTTCTTGGGCTGTTTTGCAATCCATTCATTCAAGCATTACTAAACTGACACAAATATCATTGCTCACAAAAAACAGCAGAATTAAGTGTCAAACTAAGTAAACAGAATGAGATTCAAATGTCATTAGAAAACGGTTAATAAAATAAATAAAAATACAACATAAAAAATGTAATTTGTGGTTTTCTAGGTCAGCACGTGGTCTGTTTGAGTTTGACACCACTGGCCTAGATCATGTGGTGGTATACTGGTTATTATTGGTTAGTGACATACTTTGTTCTACACCTGTGGTATCATCAGTGTAAGGAAGTCTTTCAACCAAAGCAGATCAGCAACTAATCTGCAACTCAGAGCTTCAGAGAGTTGCCTGACACTCTGAGGGATTAAGTAAATTGCTTAGTGTCTCACAGCCAGTATGTGTCAGCAGCTGGATTTGAACCCAGATTTCCCTGACCTCATGGCTGGTTCTCTATCCTCTACATTACAAATCCCATAAATGCCAACAATAATTCAGATGTATAGCTTTAAGGTCTGTAAAGTACTTTTCTCATGGCAACCATGTACACAGGGCAAAAATTGTCATATCTATTTTACAAACAGGCTCAGAGACTTACCCTAAGTACATACAGCTAGTTAAGTACTAGAGGGAGAATCTGAAGTCCTATCTTTTGACTTTAATTCCAATGCTTTCTCCACTCTACAACTTTTGTCTCTCGTGGTAGGATTCAAATCTGTTTGAGTCATAATCTTATCCTCCCTTTGTAAATGATATCTTGAGTGAGGTAGAGACTAGGATTTGAGAAAGTATCACAAGTCAGTCTGAGATATGCCCAATTTCAAAGATTTTTTTTTTAAAAGTAGATATTTTTCAATTAATAAGAATTTATTTTCTCCACTTTCTAACACCCTCTCCCCAGCCAATAGAAAGAAAAAAAAGAAGAAAGAAAACAAAATCTTTATAGCAATTATTCAAAGTTAAGCAAAACAAATTCCCACATTGGTCATGTCCAAAAATGTATGTCTCATTCTACATTTTGAATACATATTGTCCTCTCTGCCTCTCTTTATCATCGGTCCTCTGTAGTCCTGCATTGATCAGGCTTCTTTAAGTCTTTCAAAGCCATTTGTTTTTACAGTGCTGTGATCGTGGAAATTACTCCCCTGCTTTTGCTTGCTTCGATCTGCATCTGTTCATACAAGTTTTCCCAGGTCCCTCTGAAATTTCCCCTTTCCTCATTTCATACAACGCAATTACATCTATTGAATTCATATGCCACAACTTGTTCAGTCATTCTCAATGGACACCCATTCATTTCCAGTCCTATATAGTAGCATACATCTTAAAGATCCACAAAACAGAAACAAAAACAAAAGCCAAAAAACAACACCTACATATATGCAAAAAGGTGGGGGGAACCCACCTTTTGCTTAACTCTCTCAAACATATAATCTGCCAATGCCTTTGCTTTTTACCTTTAGAGGTAGTAGGTGAAGTCACAGTGCATAGGATGCTCGACCTGAAGTCCGGAAAACTTAAGAGTAAATTCTGCCTGAGATGCTCAATAGCTGTATATCCTTGGGCAAGTTATTAACTTAGCCCTCAGTTATCTCATCTCTAAAATGGCACTAAAGCACCTACCTCCCAGGACTGTTGTAAGGATCAAGTAAGGTAATTTATCTAAAGTGATTTGTAAACTTTGAAGCTGTATATAAATGCTAGGTATTAGTATCCACCCATTTCCTTCCATCAAATAAGATAACATATGTAAGTAAAGTATTTTCCAAATCTTAAAGCCATACATAAATGTAAGCATTATTATTATTATTTATTATTATCGTCTTGCTGAGTGTATAGGAGGATATCTGACTCTTATTTCTACCAATCTGTTAAAACTCCTTTTCCATCACTGGAACTGAGAGGGAGGTCAGAGAATTTGGGTTCTGCCACTTACCCATTTGAATATTCTTTGTCAAAACACACAACTTTTTTTTTGGTTTCACAATTACCAAATAATCAATGAGGATATTGGTCTAATTTATCTCTAAGTCCATTGGTAGAGTGACTGACTAGTGGGCTGGATTTAGAATCAGGAAGAACTAGGTATGAATCCTACTCCTGTCAGTCCTTAGCTTTGTGATCTAGGAGTCATGCCAACTCTGAGATTGAAGTTCCTCATTTGTGAAAGAGAGATAATAATATCTTTGGTATTAATGATATAGGATGGTTGTGAGACTACATGAAATAAATAAATAGTGCATGTAAAGAGATTTGCAAACTTTAAAGTTCTATGGAAATGCCAGTTATAATTATTATAGTCGGTCCTAAGTAATAACTGCTAATACTTAAGGGATATAAAGTTCCTAACTTGGAAATACCTCAACAGCATTCTTTCTACAGAGCATGCCAGAAAGACCTCCTCAAAACACCATTCTGATCAAGTCCCTCCTCTTCTTAAGATATATGTTGACTCCCTATTGTCTGACCAAACTCTCCCTTCTTTCCATCTACCTCTCCTCTTTGTTCTGTGCAAATGTTGTGAGTTCTTTAAACATACTCCCCCTATTCCCACCCCACACACACTTTAAATGTTCCCCCTTCCCCTTACTGCCATCTCAAACCTACTCATCCTGCAAGGAGTTGTTGAACTCCCATCTCTGTCACTTGGTAGTCAATAAACATTTATTAAGCATCTACTAAGTACCAGATACTGTGTTATTCCACATGACTCTGATCATTTTATTTGTCAGTTTTGGCCACTGTATTTTAGAAGGACACTGGCACAATTGAGCGTATCCACAGGAGCATAATTAGCCTGCTTAGGAGTCTGGAAACCATGTTATAGGAAAAATGGTTGAAATAACTGTGCATGCTTGGAGTCAAATAACCATGGTGCTAGAGAAGACTTTTGAGAGTCCATTGGACAACAAGGGGATCAAAATAGTCAATATTTAATGAAACTAATTCAAGCTATACACTGGATGATCAAATGCTGAAACTGAAGCTAAAATGCTTTGGCCACATAATGAGAAGATGGGATTCATTGAAAAAAGACCCTGATGTTGGAAAAGATTGAAGGCAAAAAGAAAAGGGAATAACAGAAGATGGGATGGAAACAACAGACATGAACTTGGACAATCTTTGAGAGACAGTGGGGGATAGAAGGGTTTGGTGTACTATGGTCCATGGGGTCATGAAGGGTTGGATATGGCTGAATGAACAACAACAAGGTGAGCCCTGCTTTTTCTCTTTAAATATATGAAGGGCTGTCATGTAGAAGAAGTAGGAAACTTGTTCTGGGAAGCTCCACAGGGCACCACTAGCTGAAGAAAGAATTTTCTAATAAGTAGAATGATTCATCAGTAGAAAAGGTTACTGCAGGAGGTCACTGAAAGTATTTAAGCAAAAGTTAGATGACCATTCATTAAGGACACTGTATAAGAGATTTATCCCATGATGGGAAGGTGGACTACATGAGTTCCAAGTTTCCTTCCTATTCAAATATTCTAGGCTTTTGGATTATTGAGAAACCATCTGCACAATCTTTCTCATGTGCCTCAGGAACAGCAAACTTGCCCAAGTTCATTGAAGGGGTCATCACCATGACCACGAGAGGAGTGATTATTTAATGGAGAATCTTGTAGTACTGATCAGTGTGATGGCTTTCATAGAAAATCAGAGCCCACCATTGTAAAAAGCTTGGTGAAATTTCTTGTGGAGGTATATGATGATATGTAATGGATAGGCCTCCAGTTCAAAGCATGCAGAGATATTCATTGACTGTTTCCACATTTTAGGTGATGAAAAACCTTTTATTTGGATGTAAATTGGAAGTGAGAGTATATACAAAAGGATCCTACAGAGGAGTACAACCTCTGTCTCTTCTGCAGTGATGAGTGAGGTAAAAACTGCTATATGCTTCTAGGTGGGGAGATAGGCAGTGCCACTATCCTAATCTCTCCACCCTGTACTACATGTTGTGTTGAATGCATGGTCTTTCTGTTCCATGTCTGTTGTTTTCTCTTTTTCTGCATTTGGGAGAATGACTATTGGAACCTGGAAAGGAGCCAAATCTGAGGAGCAAACTGACAGATCTAGCCTGGAAATAGATTGATCCAATAACCATGAAACTTGATTTCAAAAAAGAGTGACTTGTCTACTTGCCATATACCCTGATGCCCAGAATTTATCATGGTGGTAAAAATGTCTGTAGGAAGAGCTTTAAGTCTGAACCCATTCTACCCTAGGACAAAGGTGGCAGAGAAGAGAGTGTCACCTAATTGTGGATGTATAGTCCTGCTTTCCCTTGTAAAACAGGGAAAATAATGAATGCCCTTTAGAGATTTAAGTGCAAGCTTTCACTAAACAACCATTTATTACAGACCTATTAGCTTCAAAGCTCTGTTGTAGATGCTGGAAGTTTGAGGGTCAGGGGATGAGGGGAGATAGGCAGAGATAATTAACACATGGTCTTTTCCCTCAAAGACTTTATGAATATATATATGTTGTTCAAAAATAAGTTTACCAGATATTTTAAAGAAAAACTTTAGTCTGGAATTCAAGGCCCTCCACAATCTTGTTCCAACCTAATTTTCCATCCATTTAAAAAATAATATGACTCCACTTTACTCAGTTCACATTCCCACAAAGCTAGACTGTTACTTCCTGCATTCATCTGAGCCTCTTGTGCACCTATGTATTTACAAAGCTCATTTCCCATGCCTAGAACATGTTCCCCCATAATTTCTCTCTATTATAATCCTTCCCTTCCTGAAGGGCTCAATTCAAATGCTACCTGATCCATCTGCTGACAGAGTTCTCTTCCTCCTCATATTTTCCTAGAATACTTTGTCTGGGTCTTTCTTGTTTGTCCCCTCGTTTTATACTGCAGCAATAATCTCCTCTGAGCACAGGGAATATTTTTCCAGTTGAATGTAAGCTCATTTAGAGGAAAGACTATAGTGTTTTTCATTTGTTGTATCCCCAAGATGTGACAAAATCTTGCACCATAGAAGATGTTGAATAAATATTTATAGAACTGACTTGAACTAAACTGAAACATATTTCATTATAAGACAAGAAATAACTATAAGCACTTAATTTTATTTTTTGCTCCTTATTGTGTTTTGACATAATATTCTAATAGATGCAATCATGTTTCTTAGACGGGATAAGCTACTCATTGCCCATTAAGTCAAATGGAGGGTCTTTAACTGTCCTTTGTATTCCACTACCCAACTTGGGCTCTGCCTTTCTTTCAGAAACTCAGAAACAGAAATTCTGTATCTATAACCTCCATGAATCATAACAGATAAAAACCAAAACAAAAAAAAAGACAAGATGTCAGGAGGCACTATGAAACACATAATGCCCAGTACTAGGGTTGTGAAAGTCCTACTACACTCAGCTTTAATCAAATCACATTGGCCTATAAAATTTTGAGCATTCTTCCTCACGTTTATCACTGAATTTCCTTTCCTCTCATCTTTCTCTCTTTAGTCTCTAATTCTTCCTCTATTTTCTTTTCCTCCATCATGGCAGTTTCTTCATTACGCTTTTCTTTCTCTAATGCCTCTCCTCTCTACATTTACTTATCTTCCTTACCTATCTCTATCTGTTCTGAGTCATCCCTATATCACTAGCATTTCAAAATACAATTTTATGCTTAACATTTGACTAATTCAGTAATAATAGGTTCTATGTGTGGACATCAAAGCAAGTGAGTCTGAAGCAGCAGGGCAGAGTGGAAAGAGCATTGCCTTGGGTGTTGTGTTATGTGAGTTCCAATTCCAGGCCTACCCCAGAAGGCAGTAAGTTACTATGGGAAAGACACTTGGCTCTGTGTTCAAGAGGACTATACTTTGGTTCCAATTTAATCTACAACACTGATCTAGGGAAAGTCACTTAATGTTACTGGGTATGTTAGCTAATTTGTAAGAGGGACTTAGATGAGCTAACTTTTGAATTACCTTTTTGCTATCTATGATCTTATGACATAATTAACAAATGTCTTTTCTGTATGACATTGGGCAAATCACTAAACCGTGCTGGGTTTCAGATGATTCATCTGTAATATACTAGGTGTACTAGATCAGAGGTGTCAACTCATGGCCCATTAGTGGGCTTACAAAGTTCCTCAATGCTGCCTAAAACAGGTTAAATGTATTTGGGAAATATTTAACAAAATAAAAATATAGCACAGATAATGTTAATTTGTGATTTTCTAAGTCAATATGTGACCCAGACCCACAGGAATCCATTTCTATTTGATTTCGATACCATTGGACTAAATTATAGAATCATAAAATCTGAGGGTTGGAAATCTATTCCAATAATCTCCAAAGAAGAATATGCATATCCCAGGGGGCTCATAAGCTGATCCAAAGAGGAAGGAAAGAAAAAGGAAGAAAATATCTGAGCTGAGCAGAGAAACACAGCGGCCCAGTGTGCTTGTAGTCACCACTTGTCACTGCTACTCTCCTTCCACCTGTTGTATACAGGGCAAATGGTACCTGATGATTAGTCACTTTCCCTATCACCCAGGCAGTCACGTAAACAGGCAGTCACTTTCCAACTGCACCCATCCACAAGCCCTACCTTCCCACCTCCAGCCCTGTCCTTCCTCAACTTGTCCCCATTACAGCAAAAGTTCAAGAGTCCAGGATCATCTCTTCCAACAAAACAGAAGTCAGACAAGGTACACACAGAAGAATATATACCAGGCAGTACAATACAAAGTAAAGGAGCATTACCACTGGGATCTAGGTAACTCAGCTTAAACAAGAGTGTCCTGGCTCTTTCCCAAGGAGAAACTCCTCACAGTCTCTAATGTAATAGATTCCCTCTAAAGCAAGCTTTCTTCAAGTTCTTTCCAGCTCAAAATGCCACATTTGTATCTATATGCCTGTTTTGGAGAAACTGAATTAAATACAGATTACTTTTCTTTCCCTGTTATTAAAACACCTGTTACTCTCAACATAGAGATTTCTCAAAAATACTTCAATTTTTTTTAAAAAAAGTTACAATTTAATCCCTGGTACAGAATTAAACCCCTCCATGACTTATTTGAAGGTCTTTGTGAATTGCTATGCTTATCACCACTGTCTCCAAAGAAAATCACCAAATGGTCAGAGTCCAAGTGAAGAGCCTACATACTGCTTGGCAAGTATGATTTTTCAATTGGCAAACAACCCTGACGGACTCTGAATCCATAGTCAAGGCTTTTTAAATTTGGCCAGAGATATTAAGCTTCATTCTTTCAAAAGAAGGAAGGAAGAAGAAAGAAAGGATAGAGGAAAGGAGGGAGGGAGGAAGGAGGAGAATAATAATTTGTATTCATTTTCTCAAAGGTTTTAGACATAAAATGAAAAACATCAGATCCCTGAGTAAGTAAAAAAGCAATTTTTAAATATCAAATTGTTTGGAGACTAAATTAAAGATTAAATTTACCTACTGTGAGAAATAATTTGGTAAAGTTAAAAAGAAAACAAAATATAAATAATGGAATTGAAATCAGAATATCTGAGTAAAAAACAAACAAATCTGATTCCCCATTTGCCAGCCAAAGTGACTTTGGCCAAGTTATCTTATCTTCTCTGAGCTTCAATTTACTTATTTGTAAAAAATAAAAACAAAACAAAACAAAAAAACCAAAAACTTACAACATTTTAGAGTAAGAAGGGACCTCAGTCACCATCTAGTCTAACATGTACCAGAATTTCCCACGGCTTGAAAATCTCAAATGAGAAACCATGACATCTTAAAAAAAAATTATTTATTTTTAGTTTTCAACATTCATTTCTACAAGATTTTGAGTCCAAATTTTCTCCCCCATCTCCCCTCTCCTCCCACCCCAAGATACCATGCATTCTGATTACCCTGTCCCCCGATCTGCCCTCCCTTCTATCATACCTCTCCCTTCTTTTATACCCATCTCCTCTATTTTCTTGTAGGGCAAGATAGATTTATATACCCCATTACTTGTATTTCTTATTTCTCAGTTTCATGTAAAAACAATTTTTAAGACTTGTTTTTAAAACTTTGAGTTCTAACTTCTCTCCCTTCCTTCTTCCCTACTCATCCCTATTGAGAAGGCAAGCAATTCAATATAGGTTATACAGGTGTAGTTATGCAAAAGACTTCCATACAAGTCATGTTATGAAAGACTAACTATATTTCCCTCCATCCTATCCTGTCCCCTTCATTCATTCTATTCTCTCTGTTGATCTTGTCCCTCCCCAAAAGTGTTTGTTTCTTATTACTCCCTCCTCCCATTTGCCCTCCCTTCTATTATACCCCCACCCCAGTCATCCCCCCAAACTATGTCACCTTGAAGCAGCCCAGTTCTCTTTTGTTAGCTGTGTTAAGAAATTTTTCATGGCATCAAACATAATTTGCTTTATTTGGGGGGTGGGGAACAACTTCTGCTCTGAATATCTGATTGCTTCTGATTATTCCCCTTGGAATTAAAATAGACAATTCAAATACCTCATTAACCAATCAATAAAAAAGCATTTATAATTTTCCTATTATGTGCCAAGCACTATACTAGATACTGAAGATACAAAGACAAAAATTAAAGTGTCTGCCCTCAAGAGCTTATTTTCTTCCAGGGAATCAATATGTGTAGAAATCCACACAAAATACACACAAAATAGATAAACAATTACTTTTAAGAAGTAGGAGCGAGAAAGGATTCTTGTTGGGATGGTATATAAATTGGGTTTAGAAGAAAATTATGGATAATAAGATTTTGTTGTTGTTCAGTTGTGAATGACTTTTTGTGACTCCATTTGGGGTTTTTGTGGTTAAGACACTGGAGTGCTTTGGTATTTCTTTCTCTAGTTCATTTTACAGATGAGGAAACTGAAGCAGACAGTTAAGTGACTTGCCTGGGGTCACATTGCTAGTAAATGTCTGAGGTTGGATTTGAACTCTTGAAGTTAAGTCTTCCTGACTCTAAGCCTGGCACCCTATCCACTGTGCCACATGAATTCTACGATACAAAGGTGAAAAGGAAGTATACTCCACTTTAAAAGCATGGAGATAGAAGATAGTATCATTTGTAAAGTACAACAAGGTCTGTTTGGTCAGACTGTAGGCTATTAGAAAGGTAATAATTTATAAAAAGGCTAGAAAGATAGTTGAAAGTAAAGTAGTGAAAGGCTTTAAATGGCAAACACAAGCACTTCTCTTAGATCCCAGAGGCCAGGATCTGGCTATTGGCTTAGCATGTGAGTAACATGGTCAGATCTGGGATTTAGGAAGATCACTTTGGCAGCTTTGTGAGAGGGACCAATTAGGAGATTCTATTGTGATAATTCAGGGAAAGCCTAATGGAGCCTAAACTAAAGTAGTGGTTACAAAAGTAGGAGAATGGGAAAATACAAGACACATGGAGATAGGGTTGGCAACTGCTTGACTTGTGGTTAAAGAGAGTGAGGAGTCAAAGATGTCTGCAAGAATGTGAATTTGGATGACTGCCCCAGAGAGAAATCAGACAGTTTCAAAGAGGGGTGTATTTTTTCAGGGAAAATAATGAGTTCTAAAAATAGCTGTAAAGAAAAGATAAAAGATTGAGAGGATTCTGGGAAGATGGTGGAATAGATCAGAAAATTCCAAGCTCTCAAGGTTTTCCCCCACAAAAGAGTTAAAATAGCACCTTAAGGCAAACAGAGTGTGGGTGGAAATAAATAAGAATAGAGGCACAATTGAGGTCTTCCTGGGACAATTTGAGAAGATCAGAAGAAAACTCTCAGGAAAAGGGTTGGTACAGGTGAAGAGTAAGCACCACTTACCAAAACATTCTGTTTTAACAACAAGCTGCAAGTCCAGCAGTTAGTTGGTTTGAGTGGCTGTATCAGCTCCAGCTACAGGAACTTTTACCCTAGAATAATGAGTGGAGTTGGGTTTTGAGCCCATGTAGATTGAGGAAACCTCTGCTGATAGGGAACACCAGACTCAGCTCTGTGCTGGAAGAGAAGAGCACTGCGGGGAGAAGGAATCGGTACAAACCCAGTGAGTACAGAAGCAGTGGGGCAGAAAGCCACTGACTGTGAGCACTTACAGGAGGCAGGAAGTTTGACTTTGGTTGCAAGCAGATGGAGAGAACTGAAGATCTGGGGCAAGAGGCACCATTTCCCATACTATAGGATTAGGGGTGATTACAAAAATTAAGCTCTTACCACAAAATTACACAGGAAAAGGAGAAAGAATCCAGCCATTAAAAGCTATTATAAGAATAGAAATGACTGGGGTTCATCTCCAGAGGAGGATACTGAAGTAAAGAAACCACAAAAGAGTAAAGGCAAATGGTCACCTTCCCAAAAAGAATTCATAGAAGATTACAAAAAAAACTTTATAAAACAAATGACTGAGATGGAAGAAAAACTAAAAAAAAAAAAAAAAAAAGAATAATCCAAGAAAATCAAGAAAGTTATGAAAGGAAAGTCAACTAATTAGAAAAGGAGATCTAGAATGTTAAGGAAGAAAATGACAGCTTGAAAATTAGAATTAGGCAAATTGAAGCCAGAAAAATTACAAGAGATCAAGAAATAATTAAAATATGAATAATAAAAAAATAGAAGAGAAAGTGAAACATCTTATAAGAAAAACAACAGACTGAAAGGATAAATCAAGAAGAGGAAATATAAAAATAATAGGACTAACTGAAAGTTATGATCAAAAAAAGAATCTTGATACAATAATACAAGAAATAATGAAAGAAAAATGTCCTGAAGCATTAAAATAAGGGGGGAAAGTAGAAACAAAAAAAATCTGTCAATCACCACTTACAAGAGATCCTATGAGGAAAACTCACAGGAATATGATAGTCAAATTCTGAAACCCCTAGTTTAAAGATAAAAATCTTCAAAGCATCAAGATTAAAACAATTTAAATATGATAGAGCCACAATTAGAATCACACAAGACCTAGCAGCAGAGTCATTAAAGGACCACAGATCTTGGAACATAATATATCAAAGAGCAAAAGAACTGGGGCTCTGGCCAAAAAAAAATCATGCCCTGCAAAGTTAAGTGTTACCCTGAATGAAAAAAAATGGACATTGATAAACTCTCATACTTTTAAGACTTTGTTAAAAAAAAATCCTGAACTCAATAGAAGATTTGACATACAAGAACCAAGAGAAATATAAAGTACACACCAAACTCTGGTTATAAGAGATTCATATGGACAGACTGTGTACTTTTTATATATATAAAATTTATGTCTAAGATTCTTATTAATAATTGGGTAACTCATAAGAAAGATTGGGATAAACCTGAGTACAATATAAATTTAAAAAGTAAAACCGTTTAGGAACAGCTGAAAAGAATAATTATACAAATGATGTGCAAGAGGAAGAATTGATACAAAGGAATTAGATGGGGGAGGAGGGAACCTACTTTTATCAGGAATGGGTTTAAGAGGGAACAATACATAATACATATATATATATGCATTGTATGCATATATATATATATATATATATATGCATTGTATGCATATATATATATATATATATATGTAAGATATAAAAGTCTTCTAAATTCAGAAGAAATAAAATGGTAGAGGCATAGGGAGGAGGAAGAATACAAAGGAGGGATCTTTAGAGGGAGAATGAGGAAATAGGTAAAAGAGGGGTAAAGAAGGGTGTTTAGATTTATGGAAATGGGAGGATAAGAGAGGGTTCCTTGGAAGAGGGTAGGCAAATAATAAGAGATCAAACAAGTGATATGTACAAACAAAAAAACAAAGATTAGGAGTAGAATATATTTGGGAAAATATATGTTTATGTATGTGTGTATATATGTATATGTCTATATATACATCTAGCTATAGAGAAAAATCTAAACTTTATTCCAGCCTTTGGGAAGATGGAGGGAGGGAGAAGAAGAACAAAATAAAAAAATGCACTGCAGAGAATAACAAAAACTCACAGGAAGCAAAGAGAAGATGGACAATTCTCAACACAATGTGTATTATTTATCATACAAGCTTTTTTGAAATGAAAATTTATTGCCACATATTTTGAATCCTCTTTTATGTTCTGTTTTGCACATGACATGCTTTTTTTCTTTCTTACTTTGTATATAAGTTCCAGTATTTAAGGCTATGGTATTTTTTTTTCCTCTTCTCTATTCTGTATTTGTGTTCTGGCCCTGTAGGTTAAAATAATTTTTTTTAAAAAACAAAGAAAAGTAGGAGAAGATGCCTTCCCCTGTTTCTTTGCAGAGGTGATTGATCCATAGGTGTGGAATATTATATTATTTTGCTTTAATCATTAGTTTTGCTATTTTTTCTCATTTTCTTTATATTCTTTGTTACATAGGATGGCTATCTTTAAGGGAGAAGGTGAGCAATATGGGGGGAATTTAGATGCTATAAAGGCAAAAGATATTAAAAATATTTATTTTTAAAAAAGAAAGATAATGAGTTATGTTTTGAAGATCTTAAATTTGAGATGTCTATAGGACATCAAATACCAAACATGACATAGGCAATTGGTAAGATGAGATGAGAGCTCAGGAAAGAAATTATGACTGAATTAATTATGTGGCTAATTAAACCCACAGGAACAAATGAGGTCACCAAGGGAGAAAAGGACCTAGGATAGAGCCTTGAGGAACACTTAGTTAGGGAGTAACATAAGACTGATAACTAAGCTGTGCGGAATGTGAAGGAATCATCAAAGAGAACTGAGAGAGAACAGTGTCACACAAACACACCAAAACAGAGGAGAGGTCATCGAAAAGGTGAGCGTTATCAAAAATGTCAAATGCTACAGAGAGGTCAAGAGGAATAAAGGTCAAGAAAATTCCAGATTTCACAGGTAAGAGATTTATTGGTAACTATGGAGAAAACCATTTTAGTTGAGCGATGGCAGTCAGAATCCAAGGCTAACAAGGGGTTTAGGACTAATGAGAAGGGAAGCAGAAGAGGCAAAAAGAACAGATCGCTTCTGCAGGATAGCCTTCAAACTATTTGAAGACAAGTATCATGTCACTTCTGAGTCTATTCTTTTCCAGGCTAAATATCCTCAATTTCTTCCATATGATAGCTTTTGGCATAGTGTCAAGGTAGCATAGTGTGGTTCAAGGCAAGATCTGGGTTCCAATCCTAGTTCTCCCATTGGCCAAATTTCTTACTCACTCTGGGACTCTGGACATCTGCATAATGAAGGGTATGTTCATGATTTCTTCCACTTCTAGATCAATGATCCTTTTACCATTCTGAATACTTTAATTCCACATGACTCCAACTTATGATTATAAATCCTTGTACTTGACACCCATCACTGAATGTAGTACTCCTCATTTAGTCTGACCAAGACAGAACACAACTGTACCTTCTTATTCCTGCAACCCAAGAATGTATTGATTTTTTTGGCTACCATTTCACACTGCTGACTTTTCTAGGAAAATAGTGTGAGATAGGAAATGCAGGGGATAAGACATAAGACCTGAAGTCAGGAAGACCTCCTTCAAACACTCCTCCAGTCTCAGTTTTACTATCTAGAAAATAGTGATAATATTGGTACCTACCTCACAAGATTGTTGTGAGGATGCATTGAGATAATACATGTAAAGCATTTTTTCAAACCTTAAAATTACATAAGTATCAGTGATTATTAAAGATACTTTTTTTCACACACTACTAAAATCTAAGAAAATTGTATCTATAACATTCTCCTGGTCTACCATTTCAGTAATCAATCTTGTCTAAAAGAAAAGGAGTTAGGTTTCTGTGGAATGAAGTTTTAAAATTATATTTTTAAATTAACAAGCATTTATTATTTTATTTCTCTCCAACCTTCCTACCACCCTCCCCACTAAGCCCCAAAGGGATCAAAGAAGTGGAAAATGACTCATATGTGCAAAAATATTTATAGTAATTCTTTTTTATGTTGGAAAGGTACTGGAATCTAAGGGCATGAAGTCTTCTTAATAAATTCTTGCTGCCTCTTTGTGATCATTCCCATGATTTCTATAGCTACAATAGCATCTCTTGAATGAAATCTATTCCAGGATTTTTTCAGAATAGAAGTGTACTAACTTATAATTTTCAGACTCAATTTTCTTCTTCTTATTTTCAGATCAATAGAACTTTTGTCCTTTCCCATCCTTCCCAGAGGTACCAATCTCTCCAGTTCATGGAATCATAGACAGTGCTGAAAAAGACCTGAAGTCACTTAATCCAATTTCCTTTTTTATAAATAAGAAAACTGAGGCTTAGAGTGGGGATGAACGATTTGCTGATTCACAGTCTTTCAAATATCACCAACTAAATATCACTACCACTATTCATCAGCAGCATCCCAAAATCCTTATCCTGGTAGTATATCTCAGTGTTTAGGACAGTGCTCATCACATAGTGGCCATTTAATAAATGCTTATCGATTGACTGACTGACTGATATGGAATTTTATAAACTAGGAAGTGTTATATACATATATACCATTAACATTAGACCAATTATATGGTAGGTAAAGTCAAGATGGTAAAGTAAGAAGAAATACAGTGACCTCTCCACTAAAACTTCTCCAAATATATCTGCAAAATGCACCAAACTGAATCCTCATCAGGAAATCCAAGAAAAAAAATTACAGTGAGTCATCTGTCCAGTCCAGTCCGCATTGGTGTAGGGAGATAGATAGCGAGGTCACTGGGAAGGATCTGACTAGGACCATGGAGTACCCAGAGACTAAGTGGAAGAGGTGAGTCATACCCTGGCTGACTTCTGTTTGTTCTGATAATGGGATCAGGTACCAACTGGCAGCTTTATGGCAAGGAAGATTGAAGAAGGGATCTGTGCCCAGGTCTGGCATTCAAAGGTGAGGAGAGGTCTCAGTTCCATCTTCTAGCCCAGTATAAAGGCTGTAGAGGAATCACCAGGATAGGAATCCCAGACAGACCACAGAGAAGGTGACAGTTCTGTCACTTTGAACCAGCAGAGTTTTTCCAGCTGACTGATAGTGATTGAATTTAACAGCAGTCCACTGCTGCTAAGACCCAAACCAGATCAGGAACTCGAGGAGCTCAGACCAGGGGGATGGTGTGAAAAGACATTGCCCTGGACCAAATTACTTTAAGACCACTGAAAGCTTTTAGGTCTACAGACTAAGTTGTCTCTGAGAACCTAGAATAACACAGTATTCATTACTCCTGGAGAGCAACAACAGAACAACTCATATCTTCACTCTGGAAATATGTAGAGTCTGGTCCCAGCATAAAATCTGACATTAGGAAGTAGACTGGAGGAACGAACAAACAAGCAAACATATAAACAAAAATAACCCCACCATAAAAATTATTTATGGAGAGGGACACTCCATAGTACAAACCCAAAGAAGAAAATAACTCTCAAGTATTTAAAAGCAAAACCTCAAAGAAAAACAAAGTTTAGACACAAATTCAACTGGAATTAATTTGTGGCATAGATAAAATGAGCAATCTTGTTTTTATGTGTCTTTTTTCATGAAAGAAATGAGATAACTAGAGGAAAAATGGAAAAGAAATGAGACTCATGGAAGGAAGAATTGGAAAAAGAATTAGCAATCTGATACAAGTATCGAATATTGCCTAAACAGCAAGCTCTCTGAAAATTAGCATGGACCAAACTGAATAAAGTCGATTTCATGAGACAAGAAGAAATATTAAAACAAAGTGAAAAGACTTTTAAATAACTGAAAGTGTAAGATGGCAAAAATAACTAAGTAAATAGACCAGGAAGAAAAATTTAAGAATCATCAGATTACCTGAGAACTATGACAAAAAAAAGGACTAGACATTAAATTATTAGAAATCTTAAAAGAACACTTCCCAGATCTTTTAGAACCAAATGGTCAAAATAAAAATGGAATGAATCTACTAATCAGAAGGAAAGAATTCAAGTATGAGTAGCTACAGTCAAGACCACACATCATTTAGCAGCCACTACTATGAAGAATCTGAGAGCTTGAAATATTATATTTTGGAAGGCAAAGGCATATGGGCTTAGAGTCAAGAATAACTTACTGGGGGAGGGTGGAAGTCAAGATGGCAGAGAAAAGGTATCAACTCGCCTAAGCTCTACTCACCCCAACACCTTTAAATAATGCTATAAAACAATTCTTAGAGCAACAGAACCCACAAATGGTGGGGCTGAAATAATTTTCCAGGCAATGACAACTTAGAAGGTCAGCAGGAAAGGTAGAAGTGGAGGATAGTCTAGTTCAGGCTACACCAGCACACACCTAGCCCCAGGAAACTAAGAGCAGGCCTTGGGAGCCTCTAGGTCAGCTCTCAGTCCACAGACAATAAGGGGGTCAGAAGGAAATTACAGGGGTCTCTTTGCTCACATTGAGACAGGAGTTTGTTGCTTTGCCCATACTCCAATCCAGGTCCCAGTGCTGCATGGCAGTCAGAATGCAAGAAGGAGTACTAGCACACCAGAGCTTATGGCTCCAGTGATGTTGGGACTCTCATCACAGTTCCAGGGCAGAAAAGAGTGTTTGTGGTCACTCAGACCAGAGCACAGGCCAGGAAAGTAGTAAACACACCTCTCTTTAGATACTACCTTGGAAGAGCTGAAAACTTACAAGTCCCTAGAAGTATGCTGAAAATAGCTACCAAAAGCTTATAAGGAACTGAGGCCATATTTGAACTCATGTCTTCCTGACTCCAGGTATCGCTTTCCATCTACTATACCACCTAGGGCCAATGCAAAGATTTGCTCTGCTTGGCAAAGTGCCTGGCACATAGTAAGCACTTAGGATTTACGGACTGATTGATTGATTATCTGTACGTTTGCTTCAGGGGATTATTTTTCTTATATTCTTAATTGGATGGTGAGAAAGAGGTTGGATTTTTGCTGATTGAAAAAATAAAATATAACTTAAAATATTAAACATTATTATAGGTAATCTGTTCAGATATTGATTATTAAGGCATGAAAAGCATGGAAAATTGATGAGGTTAATAGAAATTTATTTGATATTTGCCATTATTTGATGCTTGGTATAAATAATCAACTTTATTGTTACTGTTTGCAACAGAAAGAACAGTGTAACAGAAGGTAGGAAAACTGGTTTCTAGTTCTGGCTCATCTACCAACTGAGTGACTTTGGGGCAGTGACTTGACCTTAGTTTCTTTACTTGTCGAAAAAAGTTGAACATAAGAATCTGTAGAGTCTCTCCAGTACTTACTATTCTATGGTTCTGTGATCATATATATATATATATATATATATATATATATATATATATATATATATATATATATATATATATATATATACACATATATATACATATATATACATATATATGTATATATATATATAATATACATATATATTATATATATATATCAGTCTCTTGACGGCACGTAAATATTTTAATTTCATATTTTGCACTATGAGAATTTGTGCTTTGTATTGCTAGTTCCAGGGTTTTTTTGGTGACTATGTTAGGAGGTCAGCTAATCAACACAGACTATATCTTCTCCTGCTTCTTTTCCAAGAGATAAACTGCACTTTAGGATAACAGATGTTTGTCTATTAGGAGAGACAATGTCAGACAACTCTAACAGCACTGAGCTCCCCTGTCCAGGAGGGAGAGTTTGTGAGAGATTAGATTTTTCAGAAGGCTGAAATTGCCCGGCTTTCAACAAACTAATTTTCATAGCTGTCCTCCATGGTGTAATATCACCTACCCAGAGACTGCTCAGGAGAAGGTGCATTGAACAAAGGCAGTCAGGATTATTTAAGGAATGCCTACCATTATCAACAAATGCAGCTCCTTTTAATAAAGCACGTGCTCTCAATTTGAGATGACTTCCTACCTAACAGCAGGGTTGGGTTTTTTTTTTTTGTGCAAGAGATTGTCACTTTGTGGGTTCTGAAGGCCAGTCTGGTAAGCTGATATTTGATTGGCACATATGGCCCCTTGAAATTGTCATGCCACCTTATGATTAGGCATGATGCCACCCTAACAGATGGGCATGAGCGATGGCATGCCAGAGAGCCAATGCGTGCATCAGGATTGCGTATTAAGGGACAGTTTTCTATTTTAGACTGTCAGAATGGGAAACTGGAGCAGAGCCAAAGGTAAATCATTTCCTATCCTTATATACGTGTTTAGAAATGCACAGTGATGGTTGTAGTGAAGATATATATATATATGGTAAGTGAATAACTCAAATGTAAGCATAGCTTCAAAGTAGTTTCTTACAGAAAATTAGACATGCTCTAGTTCTCCCCTGATGTGGCCACTTCCTAGCAACACAATTGTAATAGGAACTTACTTGCTTTCTGATTTCATCAGAGGTTTAAAAAATGTTGAGGTTGGTATAGGAGAAGTAGTAGTTCACAAAGAAGGAGGCAGCAGATTTGAGTCCTAGACCTGACTGAGCCTCTTACTTTATGGCTAATGAATGAGGAATGAGATAGATAGACATTTAGACAGAATTTTTTTCTTTCAATAACCCTTCCCTCACATTGACCTCCCATCCTCCTCAAACATCACTCCCATCCTGAAATAAATGTTTTACTGTCCCCTTTGTAAAGATGAGAAAACTAAAACTCAGTTGAAATAACACATGACCAGCTGAGATGAATGAGGTCCCACATCTTCTTACTGTAAGTCCACTGTACCTCTATGGTCTCACTTTTTTTTTTTTAAGTGAAAGAGCACTAAAAAAAATGGATGTTTGTTTTTTCCTAGAACTTGTAGACTCTCTGGTGACATCTTTAGTTCTTCAGGAACATTGAGTCTGTCGTTGAGGGTACTGATTCCTTAGAAGGTCTGGTAAAGATGTTGAGGCTAAGAAAGTCTGCACCTCTCCAAATTCAGCTTAGTTGGTCCCCAGGAAAAGGGTCACGTGAATGATCTCCAGGCCCATATTCATGCCTATCAAGTTTGCTAGAACCTACCAAAGTTTGGTAACCACTGGAGGACTTTCAGAACCCATAGTGATCTCCAAAAGGTTGATAAAGAGCACCTCACAGTTCTAAAGCATTTTACTTTCAATTAGATTCCACAGACACTTAAATAAGTTCCTATTTTGTGTCAAGATAGTTACTCCAAATGATAGGAAACAAAGACGGGGAAAAAACTACTAAGTCTCTATAGCCTACTGAGAGGAAACAGTGCATACATAGATGAATAAATAGAGGATATAGACAGCTAGATAGATAAATATGGATATATTTGTAATATTTTTAAATTATATTTTTAATCAACAAAAATTCAATTTCTCTCTCACTCCAGTTAAGAACTTAAGAAAAACAAAGCCCCCCATTATAGATGTATAGAGATAATCAGTTAATAACATTATGCCTACTAAGTGCCAAGCATTGTTATGTGTGCTCACACAGAGTAATTTCTGGGGCAACAGGAGTACTAAAATTAGGGGAATTAAAAAAGGAGGCATGTAGGAGTTGGCATTTGAGCAACGATCCTTGATGGGAACTAGGAATTGCAGGGACCTAGATAAGAAGGGACAACATTCCAGGTTTCTTTGCAGCAATTCCACAAGTTAAGTACTATGAGCATTATTGCAAAGTAGTTTCTTTCATAATGTGTTAGATACATTTAAACACGAATAGGTCCTTTGGAGCTTTCTTTCCATTTATAGGGGAATTGACTTAGTATTTGTAACAAGACTGAGAAAATAGCTATAGGTGATAGGTAAGGTTTGGGGAGGGGAGAGAGTGGAGAGGTGCAGAGAAAGGGATTACCAATAACTAAGCCTTCTGCGGAATTTCCAGATGTGAGTATAGTCAATTAGCATGTGCGCACACACACACACACACACACACACACACAGAACAACGATACACATCAGAAAAACTGTTGGTCAGATATAGCACATGGACACTAATACTGTCCTAAAAGAACACCACCTATCAATTTGACCTGAGTAAGATTGAAGCATTACATGTGAAAGTATAAATTATTCAGAGAGGTACCTCAGTCAGGTACGTACATTACACCCCCTGTATAACCTGGAGTAGCACAACCTCTTAAATTTGTCATCCATAAAGTAACAAAGCATGCTAAACGAGAGACAGGAGGCAGCATGTGTCAGGCAAGTCTAAAGACAACCACTATCATGGCCACTCTCACCCCCCCCAGACCTCAAGAAATAGCAATACTTCCAGCCCAGTGCCCTCAGCAGTCATCCTGGGAGTCAAGGCTGTAGAGATATATCCTGGCAATTGCCTCAGCAGGTGCTACAGTCACATCTGTTGAAGACTCTGAGAAGAAAGTTCTTGTCACCAAAGTCCTTGTCAAATGTTTCAACCTTAGAAACTGACAGATTTGATCAATGCAGATGATTGCCTTATTGTTACATTCTAAAGAAGATGAAACCTTGGCTAAAACATCTCCCTATGTTTTCTTCACAATTAGAAAGTGAACTCCTTGAGATCTGACTGTATTATTTTTCTATTTGTCTCCTCTAGTACTTAACACAATGCTTGGCACATACCAAGAGGGATAATATTGATAGCTAGCATTTATGTAGAGCTTACTATATGTCAGACACTGTGCTAAGTGCTTTAAAATTATCTCATCTGATCCTTTTAAAACTCTGCAAAGTAGGTGTTATACCCGGTGAGATAGGTGTGGATTCATTCATTCATTTCATTCATATAAATACAAGCTGGGTTTTATAATAATATAGTAACAATTGAGACGCATGCTGGTAGAGTGGAAAGAGCACTGCATTATGAGTTAGACGAGTGACCATCTTCTCAGAGTCTCAGTTTCTTCATCCATAAAGGAAAAGGTTATATTGTTCACTTTCAGTTCTAAATTTGCACTGTTATATTGGGAATCCCAGGGGCTTCTGGCTCAAATTTCTTTTATCCCTATGACATACACATGACATCTATGTGACATTCCATTTTGACATACAATTCATATATTATATATTATACATGTGTTGTAGGGATATATATATATACATATCTAGTGATGTAGATATATAGTTGGTTTATTTCTCAGAGACTCATTTTCCTCATTTTTAAAGTAGAGATAATAATGAGCATCAGATATGGACTCTAGTGACCTGGGATGAAATTCAGCTCTGTAAAATATTGTTTTATCTTGAATGATCATTTCACTTCTCTGGTCTTGGGTTTTCCCATCTGTAAAATGAGAACATTGGATAAGATCACCTTGACTGTCCCTTCTACCTCTAAATTCGACCATTCTATTTCTTGCCTTCCTCGCCTCAAATGTGAGTTTCAGATCAAATGACAAGATGCATATACCTTTATAACACTGAAGTGCTATTGAAGCAATGGCAATTATTACGTCCATTTTTCAAAGGAAAAACCTGAATCTCAGAGAGTCTAAACGGCCCAGATCTAAGGACCTATATCTAATAATTTTGTTAGATTGAGGGCTTTTTCCCAGGTCTTTGGACTGCAAGTCCTCCATAACATTGTGTGTGTGTGTGTGTGTGTGTGTGTGTGTGTATGTATGTGTGTAGGAAATGATGGATAAGCAAGAAATCCAGAAGGAGAAGTGCTAGAGAAATAGAATAGTCCTGTATTTTCTTTATGTATAGAATTAAATTTTTGGAGATAGAATGGATCTTAGAAACAATGGAGCCAAACTCTCTTATTTCTAGCTAGGTGGCATAATGAATAGGGGAACTGGATTGCCCCATAGTCTTACTAGCTGTGTGACCCTGAGTAAGTCACAACCTCTGTCAGCTTTGTTTCTTCATCTATAAAATGGAGATAATAAAATGTCCCTCACAAGGTTGTTGTAGGGATCAAAATGTAATATATCTGAAGTGTTTTATAATGCTTGAAGCACTATATAAATATTAGATTTTTCCTTTTTTTCAATTAAGTTTACTTCAATCAACAATTATTTACCCCTTTTATTTCTGTCCCCTAACTTCTCCCACCTACAGCCAACTGGAAAAAATGAAAAATAAAACAAAATTCTTGCAACCAAAATATATAGTTAAGCAAAACAAATCCTGACACTGGTCAGACCCCAAAATGTGTGCCTTACTATGAGTAAACTATTTCGTTACCTCTCCATGAGATGGACAGAATTCTAAATTAACTGTCTTCTGAAATCATGATCGATAATTGCATTGATCAGAATTCTTAAGTCTGTTTATGTTTATTTTTAGAATATTGTTGTAATAGTATACATTGTTTTTCTGGCTTTACTTATTTCACTATAACCTGTTGCTAAGGCCTTTTGATTCTGCAACATTCTCGAATAAACTCCCTTCTCTTCCCTACTCCAGTCCCTCTTCACCTCAATCCTGGTTATTGCAGTTACCTATTGCCTACTGGTTGGTCTGCCTGCCTCAATTCCCTCTCCATTCCAGTTCATCCTCTGTTTATTTTTCTAAAATCTAAGCCTGATCATGTCATCTCTACCTCTAATCAATAAACTCCAATAGCTTCCTATTGCCTTCAGGATTAAATACAAAATGTTCTGTTTGGTATTCAATGACCTCCATAACCTAGACCTCTCATAACTTTCCAGTCTTCTTTCACTTTGCTACCCAACATATACTCTTCAATTCAGTGACACAGGCAACCTGGCTGCTTCATGGACAAGACACTCTTATTTCTTGACTCTAGGCATTTACTATGACTGTCCCCCATGCCTGAAATGTTCTCCCTGCTTTACTCCACCTACAGACCTCCCTGGGGCTTCCTTTAAATCTCAAGTAAAATCTCACCTTCTACAGGAAAATTTCCCCAACTTCCTCTGTTATTTATTTAATTATTTCTTATTTATGCAGTGTGTAGCTTACTTTGTATACGTTTGTTTGCTTCTTGTCTCCCCCATTAGATTGTAAGCTCCTTGTAGACAGGACTGTCTTTTGCCTCTTTTTGTATGCCCAGTGCTTAGCATGGTGTCTGGCACATAGGTGACCAATAAATGTTTGTTGATTGATTGAATCACTCATCAATAGTTCAAAGGAAGGCTCAAATAATGCCTATTCCCTCTATCCTTTCCTTATTTGTGCAAATTCTTACTTGAGTCTCTCAATTTTGAAATAGTAATCTCCTCTCCCATTCTTCCTTATTTTTATTCTCAAGTGTATGCTTCCCCCTTTTTCTTATTTTCTTCTTTTAAGATCATTAAAATGTCTGAGATTAGGGGAACATTCCCAGGCCTTTCCACTTATATGATTACCTGTAAGACACTTAATGGTCCCCATTAGCATGCAAACTTTCTTTTCTGATTGCTCATCTGTATTTACTTTTCTCTTTGCTTCTCCATTTATATTTCAAAACTTTTTAAAATAAGTTTTTACTGACAATTTTGGATTCTTCTATCATAATTCCAAATATTCTGCCCCCACTTTGTTCCCTCGGAGAGAGTGAACCCTTGCAACAAATAGTATTTTTTAGAGAAAAAAATCAGCACAACAGATCAATATACAGAAGAAATCTGAAAACATGTCAGTGGGTAACACCTTGGAACCTCCCACCTCCTCAAAGGAGTGGGTTGGGAATATCTCTTCATATTTTTATTCAAGTCTAGCTTTATTTTCATAATTTTGTTTACAGTTACCTTTGATTTCTTTGGTTTGTAGTTAGTTATTTCCATTTAGTAGTTATTGTATATATTATTTTCTTGTCTCTACTTACATCACTCTGTATCAGTTCATAAATTACAATAATATACCATTACATTCATATACCACAATTTATTTAGCCATTCCCCAGTTGATAGGCATCTACTTTATTTACAATTCTTAGCCATCACAAAAAGAGATACTATAAAAAATAAATCCCTATGTATATAGGGATTTTCTTCTCGCTTTCTTGAAGTATAAGCCCAGTAACGTATTCTTAGGCTCAAAGGGAATGAACATTTTAGTCACTTAATGTATATGAATCAAAATTGCTTTCCAAAATGATTGCACCATTTCATAGGTCCACCAGCCAAGTATTAGTATGCCTACCATTCCCCAGTCCTTCCAGTATTGACTATTGTCATTTTTTACTATTTTTGCTAATTTGCAGAATGTGAGGTGAAATTTCAGTCTTATTTCAATTTGTATCTCTTGTTATTAATTTGAAGCTTTTTTCATTTGGTTGTGAATGTCTTGCAATTCTTCTGAGAATTGTTTGTTCATATCTTTTGACCGCTTATTTATTGGGTAATAGCAACAAGTGTGTATGTGTATTTTTAAATATATTTGTATGTATATACATATGTATACACACACACACATATATATATTTATACACACACAGACATATATACTGTTTATATATCATGGATATTCAAACCCTTATCAGAGAAACTGGATACAAAGATTTTTCCCATTTGACCACTTCCCTTCTTATTACATGTCTATGCAGAAACTTTTCAGTATTAAGTAATAAATGTTAACTCTTTCATCTTTTGTAAATTCTACTATCTCTAGTTTAGTTAAGAATATATCTCCTACGTATAGTTGTATATATGACCTGTTTATTTTCTGTTTTTTTGTAGTATGATCTTTGATATTAAGTTCATGCATCTATTTAGAAGATATTGTGGGATGTTGTAAAAGGTGTTAATCTAAACCTAATTTCTTTCTGAATGCTTTCCAGTTTTCCCAGTGCTTTTTTTTTTTTTTTTTTTTTTTTTTTTGTCAAATAAGGACACATTCCCTAGGTAAGAGTTATGTTTTCAGAGAGAATACTGTCCCAGGGTAGAACCCTTCCACCCTCATGTCCCTGATTATGCAGTCCACCATTGATCTATATCCACCACTGGTTACCTTTTTTTTAAACCCATTTGGCTCAAAATCTCTTCCTATAGTCTATGTTCTCCCACTCCTCCAGGTGTCAGTCATCCCCAGGAGGTCCAATGTCTCTCTCCCAAGGTAGCATTGAGTAGACTTTTCAAGTGCCAAATCCCTCAAACCACACATAATACAGTCTTTATCTCCCTCTATAAATCATCTGTTTTCACCCATAGAAGTATTCATCATCGGAATGTCCTCCTACCACTAAAGCAAGGTCTCCTTCTTTCCCCCCCTTTTTTCAGTCTTTCTCCTCATCTGTTGCCCTGTAGGCTCTTCTCTTTCCGAGATCCTATGGGTTATCTTTCCCTTATTTTTAGCTTTTGATTTGACCCCTGCACGTCACACTTTTTTTCTCTATTTTCTTGCTCTACTCCTTTCATGTACCCTTCTCTGTTATAATGTGCCTCTCCCCCCCCCCCCCCACCCCAAACAAAGCAAAACAAAATCGTTTCACCTGTGGGCAGGGCGCTGCTGATTCTGTCCAAATGCACTAGTTCTACCTCTTTAGTGTTACCGCCACTGGACTTCAGCTTCATCCGCCTACTTGTATAATTTTTTAAAGAAGTTTTGTATTGATCTGTTGGCTGTCACTTTGTGACAGCCTAGCTACTTCATTTATTCATTCCTCTTGTATTTCTGTTGTTTGGGGTATTTCTCTAGTACTGATTTTTCTTTTCTTCAAATGCATCTTTATTATTGAACATCCATAATTTTTCATTTGTATTAACCATTTACATGGATAGATTTACATGGTAGATCATCCTAGGCTCAGTTCCATTACTCCTCAGAATATATTAATCCGCTCACTTCTTTGTTTTCTGGAGGGTGCAGAATAATTTTGCATTATTCTAATTTCCTTTCCTTTGTATTTGGAGGTCTTTACCTTGATAACTTTCAGACACTGTCATTTCTAAATTCAGTTGTTAAATTTAACTACTGTGTGTCTTGGTGCTTGCAACATTGTTCCCCTCCTGGATGTAATATGTGAATTCTTTTCCTGGGTTTTTCATTTTCTGTGTCAAGAAGTTTGGGGAAGTTTTCTTCTATTTTTTTCTGCATTATGGTATTTTAGGGTTTTTTTTCCTGTATTCTTGTATTCTTTTGAAAGACTTATGATCCTTAGGTTGTCTTTACACATGATGTCTTCAAGATCGGTGTGCTTTGCTAGCATAGTGAGCATATAATCTTTTAATGTTACTGTTTTGTTATTTTCCTCTGCTTTTTCTAGATCACCCTCAATTTTGTAAATATGCATTCCCAACTTATTTTTCTCCCTTTTGTTTCTTTGGCGAGACTTATTACAGATTCCAGTTTGTCTCTTTCTGCCCATTATTTTGGCTGTGCAGGTCATAATTTTTCCTCTTTAATTCTTACTTCTCTCTTGAGTCACTTAGGAATGGTGTGTTGTGGTTCCATGCTCTTCTCACATTCCCCAGTGTCCTCTGTCTCATTAAATGTTGGGTCATTTTCCTTTGTTTTGCAATATTTACTCATAGATCCCTGAATTCATTTATTAGATCTGGAGACCATATTTCCTTCTATTCTTCATGTTTTCCTGTTAGTTTATCTACTTATGTTCAAGGTCTTTGAGTTTTCTTCTGAGATCGTTGGTAATTTCAGTCTTCTCCCTAGCCCCTCCCCCCCAACTTCCCACATTTACTTCCTAGGTTATCCCTGCTAAAAATGCTTTCCTTAAGGTTTGGATCTCAAAGTGTCTCAGCTTTCTCCCACTCTGTGCAATTCATGTTTACCAGTCTTGGTATCAGCCTTAAGTGAATTTTTGATGGACAGAACTGGTTCCGGATAGACACTATGTTCTTTTTTCTCAGGGATAGTGGAGTGTTACATAGCCTACCCACATGCAAATATATCACTTTCAGGTGTGTCCTACCCCTCCCTCTGAGGATCTCTCAGAGGGATTAGGAGCATAAATCATGTCTCATATCTTCAAGCTAGAACAGTAGCAACCTCAGTCTAGGCCAATGACATGAGACTTAGAACAAGGACTCCGCAACCAGAGATCTCTGTGAGGTTACCCATCATAGACTCAGTCCCCTTCCCAGGAAAGGAAATAGGAATATGGGGCTCTTCTAGAAGGACTAGAATCTCAGACTCATTCCTGAGAGCCTTTAGATAGACCAGCAATCGTAGATTTTCCAGGACAAATGACTGGCGAAATGAATAAACAAAAGAGATGAAAAGTTATTATTAGACCAGGAATACCTAAGACACAAACTGAGAAAATGACTCTAAAACACACATAAGCAAAACCTCAAAGAAGAAAACATTTTGCCCACGAGGTCAATTGAAATTCCTGAAAGAAATGATGCAGGAGTTTAAAAAAGGATACAAATGAAATGAGATCAATAGAAGAAAGTTTTAGAAAAGGAATGAGGGTTATTAAGTAGAGATTTTGGGGAAAAAATAACAGTTCAGCATAATTGTGGTACAGAAACTTTTTGAAATAATAGATTTTCTGAAAATTAGAATAGATTAGACAAAAACTAAAAATGAAACACCAAGAAATATTAAAGTCAAAAGACTTTTAAGAAAACAAAAGAGAATTTAAGGACCCTCATAACAAAACATCTGACCTGGAAGAGAGATCAAGGAGGGATAATCCAATAATCATTAAATTACCTTTCAGCCATGACCAAAAGAAAAAAAAAACGGTCTGCATGTTCTATTTCAAGAAATCATTTTAAAACTATCCAGATCACTGAGAACCAGAGGATAATATGAAACTAGAAAGAATTGACCAATCACTGCCTACAAAATACCCTAAAATGAAAACTTCAGGCACATTGTAGCCAAACCCAGAGCTTTCAGTTCAATGAGTATAGACTACTAGCAGGCAAAAAGCAAAAGTTCAAATACTAGGGAACCAGAAATTGGATCACAAAAGATCCAGCAGCTACTACGATAAAGAAATAGAGAGGTTAAAATACAGTGTTCCCCCCCCAAAAAAGGTTCTAGATTTAGAACCATTTTCACTATCCAATGGTAGCTGCTGCATTTTGAACACAAATAATACCTTATTCATCCTTCCCACTATCCATCCTCCTTATCCCCTTCCCTCTTTGAAGGCTTTTTCTGAACTCTTTATACTCTACATTGGAAATACATTCAATCCATATTAATATTCTTCAGTTATTGTCAGAGATAAATAATCTTTGCCAAGGTCAAGAGGGCAAATACAGGCTCTTAGGAAAAGACTTAAGTCTTGGTTTGCAAGGTTGCATTCAAAAGATCTTCAGGCTGTAAAACACAAAGTGACTTCAACTTAATTTATATCCCCATTGAAAAAGTAAAGTACTGAGTCAAGTCACATGGACTTGAAACTTGTAGTCTCACCAAAGAATCCAGATTTGGTGAATCTGAGGTTCTTATCCCTTCCATCATCCATATGAGTATTTTATTGATTATGGTAGCAGCTGCTTGAAGACAGAAGGAAAATTTATTTTCTTGAAAGACTATTTAACTTAATCGATTTTCTAAAATTGTTCTGTAAAAGTCTATGGGGGGAAATTTCAATTATATCTAAGTATTGACTGCATTCACTCATTCATTCACTCATTTGACAAATATTTCTTATCTACTCTATTCCAAACTCTACTAGGTGAGGTGAGAAGATACAGATTACTACCCTCAAAGAGTTTATAGTTTAGTAACACATTTATTTCTGTAATTAATTTCTTTTACTTTGAGAACAAAATCTATTTGATTATAAAATATATATTGATATAGCAAACTGAAGTTGTTCAGGGGGAAACCTCAACAGTATATACAAACAACAGCTTGCCCATTGGGTCATAAGAGAACACAGAGAATAATGGGTTTTTATTATATTAGTATCTAATCTGAAATTGCTTCTATTTAATGTTAAATTCCTCTAAGATGATTAATGATCACCAAGCATCCTGTGTTTCAAATGTAAACTTGAAAATTCAAAACCTGAGTCTTTTCATTCTTACAAGTAGTTATTTATTCACATGGTCTGGTAGAAATATGAAGTTTTGGTTGATCATAGCTGCTTCTATAATCCATGCATATGAATTTAATTCAACAAATATTTATAAAACACATATTCTGTACAAGACAAGAGACAGTATGGTATGGTATATTGAAAGATAGCCTCAAAACCGGAAAGACCTGGGTCCAAATTCTCAAAACTAGAATCATCACAAGCATTTTTAAAACACTTACTATGAACCATGTACTGTCTTAAGTGCTAGGGATATGAAAAAAGGTAAAACTATAGCCCCTCCCCTCAGATTTCACATTCTAATGGGAGAGAGAGCATGCAAACAGCTATTTAATATATATTGTGTATATGGGTACATAAATATGTATTATATATGTATATATGTGTATTGTATATATGGGTGTATAGAGAAGGAACAGAAGAGTATTAATTATCACAACAGCAATCAGTAATAATTCTGGGATTGCCTATGAATATTATTTGTACTATTCAACTTCTTTGGGAGGAATATTATGCCACTTCCAACTTAAAAGTAAATGTTTCCATCCTCCTAGATAATGTTAATTGCCTACTCACCAATTCCAAAGGTGATAATTGATATAGATCTTACAATAAACTTGAATGGAGGAAAAGAAGCCAGTCACCACTCAACATGTGGCTACAGGTACAGGATGGCTGAGATCACCCTAAAGTGATGGTGCAAACTCCTTTGTATTACAGCAGAATGAGGCTAATTCACACTAATGACAGGGAAGCCCACTGTGAATTAGCAAATTTCACAAATTAGCAAGTAAGGAAAAAAAACATAATTAAAAGAATTAAGGATATTGCGTTGTGGCATGTACTGTGCTCATTTATTTTGACAAGTATAATTTAATTTTACTTAGGGTAATATTTCATAGTATACTAATGAATGTACTGTTGTATCTTTTGTAAATGTAATGGAATATTAGTAATATGAGCCCTCACCACGGCTCTCCATTATTAAATCTTGGCTGACAGGTGAAGACCACCATTGGGGTTTTATGAAGATTGGGGGATTTGTGGAACAGCAAAGTGAAAATGAGTGAGATTTTGTTCAATTACATTTGATATTATGTATGTGTTAGTCATATCACAGAAGGACAGACTCTGGACTACAGCAGATTTGGGAAGTTTGGGGACATAAAAGCTAATGATATGGGCTAGGAGGATCACGTATATTTATCTTGCTCTAATGTTAATAAAAATGACTCATTTGAGAGTTTTCATCATGAAATTAGAACCATCATTACAATAATGAAAAGTGAACAGGTTTTTTTTTTAATATGCTTTTCTTTTGCACATTACCCTTCACCAAGGACCTCTGGTCTTGCCTCATTGGAGCACAGAGGAGACCCTGGGCTCTTGGAGCTGATGCCCACCAAATATAGGATTTGGCACATCCCAACAAGCATGAAAAGTTTGAGTGCAAATTCAATGATAGATTATCTGTTTACTGTCCAAGGGTCAGCCAGGTTAAGCTTGGAAATATTCCATTACTTAGAGGTTTACCACTAGGTAATGATTTCTTTTGTCCATGTTAACTTGTGGAGATCATCTAGTAAGGCACAGAGAAGATATGACATGGGTCAGAGATAAAATTTAAAAAGTCTTTTAAACACTGGAGGGGGAAATGTATAGGTTTTTGTGACCAGTTATTCCATTGGTGTAGGAAATTCCCAGTGAGGATGTTCCTTCTACCCATGCAGAATGGCAACATCTTCAATGCATACTCCTAGAGAGTAGCCTGGAATTCCAAAAATTTAAGTGGCTTACCCAGGGCACATAGCCAGGGACTGTCAACGTAAAGACATGAATCTAGTTGTCTCTGACTCCAAGACTGGCTCTCTCTCTTCTATACAATGATTCTGGTGTATTTCATATATTCATGTATCACCTCAAAGTCAATACATCCAAGACAAAAGTCTTCATACTGTTCTCAGAACCAGGTCCTCTCCTGCCTGATCCTTTACTGCTAATGACAGCATCATTCTATCAACTACTCACTTGTTTGTACCTGCCCCCAATGTTTCATCTCATTGTCATACTCCTAGGACAGGCTATCAATGAGGTACCCATGGGTTATTCATGTTTTTGATGATTCTCTATGCAGCATTTTAGTAAACATTTTGTATTTATTTATAACAACCATTTATAATGATTTCTCCTGCCTTTTGGATCTACTACAATTCTGATTCATTTGAGCTTGTCTAATTCCATTATTCACTTCTATATAGTATCACTAGGAAAACACAGATGCTAAAGAGATGACCTGTGTGGCCACGAACAACCTGAGATCAGTAAATATGCTGCCCTGCTATTCAATGCAGGGCCTAGCTCATTGTCTGTCTACAGTGCCTGTGCTCATATATACACTGATCGATTCACTCAGTGCCCTAATTAACCAGTTGCTCAGTTAGATGAATTTTCCTCTGACAAATCTGACATAAATTCCTTCTAAGTTTCATTTAATACATTCAGATGCTTGATGAATCTGTAGTCTCATGGATGTGGGGGATTCCCTCCAGTGATGCAGATGACACACTTGTCTGCCTGTTCTAAATAACCTGGGCCTGTGTCCTCCTTTATGTTGATCACAGGGCAGCTGACTGATGAGCCACACTGGTCAGGATACTCCTACAGATCTAAAGAATTGGAAGTTTCCGACTTTCTGATTCAGGGGAGTCTACAGCCTGCCAATGGACAGATTTAAGAAAGTCAGGGAACTTCATCAAGGAAAAAAAATCTTTACTAACACTAAACTTGTATTTCTTTTGTAATCCTCTGTATTTTATTTTATGCATTTAAAACAGTACTTTAAGAATGGATCCATAGGCTTCACCAGACTGCCAAAGGGGTCCATGACACAAAAAGGTTAAGAACTCCTGCCTCAAGGTATTAATTTACTCTCTGAATGCATATATATTATGCAAGTAGATGTACAAGTATTTATATTGGATATACATGTATGCAGCCTGCATAGGCTATACAAATGTGTATATATTTTGTAATATATGTACATGGGTATGCAATCTTGACATCCACAAAATATCATCTCCATATATCCATAATATATGCATACATAGATGCTTCAAAATGTAAGTATATGCATACATTTATATTTTTACTAATTTAATGAGAAAAAGTGCTGTTTAAATATGGGATCTGAGATGTTATATATACAAAAATATATATACAGACAGACACAAACTACTTGTTTACTTTTGCTTGAAAGTATATATCATATATGCCACTTTCATATACAGTATATATGCATTAATGCATGCATAAATAGAGCTTGTATATGTATGACAGTGTGTATTTATACATACTTCATTCACACATGTGTATATGTATACACATTGTGCATATGCATGTATGTATATAGGCATGTATACATATTTATATCATGCATTGCTCTGTATGTATGCATACATGTGCACATGTGATATATACATCCTCAAATGAAATATCAAATATAAATATCCAAAGGAGTATGGGGTGAGGGGGATAATATAGAATAATACAGTGGAAAAATACTCTACTGGGAAGCTAGGTGGGGAAGTAGATAGAATGCTGAATTTGGAGTTGGGAAGACATCTTCTGGAGTTCAAATCTGGCCTCAGACCCTTACTAGCTGTGTGACCCTGGGTATGACACTTAACCCTGTTTGCCTCAGTTTCCTCATCTATAAAATGAGCTGGAGAAGAAAATGGCAAACCACTCCAGTATCTTTACCAAAACAAACAAAGAAACAACCAATATAAGTCTCAAAGACTTGGACACAACTGAAAAATGACTGAACAAGTGGGGAGAAGGAAAATTCAGGATTAGCAATTTGGAGGTCTGAGTTCTAATCTCATCATTGTCATTAACTTGCTCTGAAGTACTTGGGTACATCTCTGGACCCTTCTTTGGACCTCAATTTATGCATCTATGCAATGAAGAAAAAGTTGAATCAGTCTGTCTCTCAGGTCTCCTCTATCTCTGAATTTCAGTTTCTGTTTTAGAATATGGAGTAAAAGATATTTCTTATATTTATTCCTGAATGGTCTAGTAAATTACTAGACTCTAGTTCCTTGGCTTTTTGTGAGGCCATGCCAGCCAGCCCATTGGCATCTCAAACTTGGCACCACATCATTAACAGGAGAGAACAACAGTAACAAGGCAAAGAATAAAAATGCAGGTCAAGGCCCAGGTGTCTGTCATTCCCATGGGCTCCATTTGGCATTATCTCTGAGCTGGGAAAGCCTGGAACATTCCAGGCCACCCATCAAGGGTTAAATAAAACAGCTCCAGGACTCCACGGAAGCTGACCAAAACTTGTGTGGAGAAAGAGCCAATTTTGAAGCACATTTGAATGAACTGTCCTACCATTTAACACTTGAACTTTCAGCTGCTGAGATTTGGAATGAGGAAGCTTAATTAGTCAACAAGACATGACAACATTCTGTTAGAGTGAGATTACACACACCTATGGGGTGTTAGGAGGCTGGGAGTACAACGGGGAACTTCAAAGACCTGGAAAGTGTGTTATCATACAATAGCACACATGAGAATGCTCCCAGAGATAAAACACCCAAGACAAACGATGTCTTTAATTGAAATGCAAAGGAAGGATAAAGACCATAGAATTCTAAATATATTTTCTGCTCAAATGTCCCATATGCGTACAGTGAGCAGGGTTAGCAAAGAATTATGAATATTTAAAAACAGAGCAATAACTTCTATTTCTATAGGGTCTTTCTCCAGGGACCACAAAAACTTGTACAGACCACATCATTGTATTATAATTCCTATTTTGTTTCTAATTCATTATTTATAGCTCAACATTTATGCAAAATGCGTATGTCTTTATTTGTAAAAGCAGAAGAAGGATAGCAAGAATCCACCAGGGATTCTTTTCTACGTAATGATGCTTCTAATTATGATTGAACTCACAATATAACAGAAAAGCAAATTTCTATGAATTGCTAATCACTTCTCAGGGTCTAGCAAGTGGGGAACCTTGTCTGTTTTCTTTCTCACCCTCTCACCCATGTTTGTCTGCTGACTGGCTGATATTTTGGGATTTTTTCAGACAATGTTGTATGTAGCCTTATGAAGGGTAGATTCATTCATTCAACAAGCTAGGACAAGGGGCTTTTTCAGGGCAAAGGACTATTCCGGATGCTGAGTAAAGATGATACAAAGCTAAGATTAAGTATTGTCATCAGGGACCTCATCACCTATTAAGGGAGAGGAAACAAAGAGAATTATAATACACATTACACCATAAAGCTATTCAAGAGGGGAGAAAAAAAGATGTGTGAAATTCAAGAGACAAGGCTGTTACCAAACGAGTGTAAACTTATAACAGAAGATAAACTAAAACGTCATTCACCTAGCTGGCTTGATCTCTGGCTTATGGAGATGATTTTTATTCCTTTTACTGTCCACAAATTCAAATTGTCATGGATGATTAGAGCAATAGAAGACAAACAGGAAGACAGACAGAGACTGAGCATTTACTGGGCATCTGGTATTGTGATAAGCACTGTAGATACAAATTCCCTGTATGAACAATCAAGAGAGTCCCTATCTTCAAGAAGCTTTTGTTCTAATGAGGTCAATATATAATACATATTATGTGCATGTGTGTGTGTGTATATATATGTGTGTGTGTGTGTGTATACACATATACATATATAGACATGTATTATATATTACAGTATTCCATGTTGTATTATCTATGTAGTATACAATATAATACCATAATATATATTTTATAATGTATATACTACATATATTGTATCTACTGTATAATACATGTATTACATAATATAGTAAATCATATGCGATAATACACTATATTATAATATATAATATATATGCTATATTCTAATACATGACAATATATGTGATAAAAAGATAATTATATTTAACATTATATATGTATTTGTATATATATATATATGTATATATATATACTCCTATATACACATATACACATATATACATGTATACATAGGTGGCTTGCCAGATAAAACCTGGAAAATGAATCAGGGATAGGTCCCCTCTTGAAATAGTCAATTATCAGTCAAGAGAGGAGACCTCAGGGTAGAGGTCTCTCCAAGATGGGAAAGTAGCTGGGAAAAGAGAAGAAATCCAGACAGTGAAGTTTGTTTTCACCATTTTCACACTTTAGGAAGGCTGAGGCCACAAAAGTAAAAGATGAAAGAGGCAAAGAATTTAGAACTGGGAGAGATCTTAGAGACAATTTAATATAATTGCTTCATTTTACAAAGTAGAAATTTGGATTAAAAGAAATAAAGAAACTTTTCCAGTATCCCACAGGTAGTACCAGGAAAGTGTCAGAAATAGAACTCAAGTATCCTGACTACCAACATCCCCTTCTTTACCCTTTACAGATCTAAAATCCACTTGTTATTCACATCAGAAAATCGCACTGACTTTTTAGAGTTGGAGGTACCCTAATGGAAAGGTGTTCCAGAAATAAGGCACAATATGAGAAAAAGCAAAGAGGCAGAAGAGTGCAAGATGGCAGCATAGCAATTTAGCTGAAGAGTAGTGTGTGAATAGGAGAATGAGATGTGATCAGATTGGAAAGATAGATTGATGTCAAATAGTGGAAAAACCTTAAATTCCAAGAAGAATTTAAACTTCCTTCGGCATTCACTGAAGGTTTTTTGAGCAGAAGAATGACACGACCCTATCTGTGCCTAATGATTAGTCTGGCTGTAGTATGATGGAATGAAAGAGGGCAGAGCCAAGATGGAAAGAATTAGGAGTCTAGTCAATAGTCATGAATATGTTAATGAGGATACCAGAAGAACAGAGAGGAGAAAGTACGAGAGATACAGATGATGTGTGAATCTCTCACCCAACAGAATTCTTATTTTTTTTTTAAATTTCTATTGCCCTTGGGACTTAGTACATCCTAGAAAGTGAGAGCCTTCCTTCTTTAGAGTTATTCATGTGGACTTAGTGTTATTTCCTTTTGCTGTATTGAAGTAGACATTGTTTCAATAGTTTTTTGTTTTGTTTTGTTTTTTTTCCCCCTCACACTCTAATTCTTACACTATTTTTACAAAGACTATAACACAGAAGGGAAGTTTGTTTTCTCTTGTTGAATTCTCCATGGGAATTTTTCCCAAAGGATAAAACTTAGCAATGTAAAAGCATCCAGGATTTAAGAGCCTGGAAACTCTTGCATTGTATCTCAACATAAAATGATGATCTCACTGTACAGTGGGTGGAATTATAATAATCCCTCGTGGCTTTCTATAATGCTTTTATACTTTTCAAAGTACTTTCACAATCCATGATCTTGAAGATTTGGCACAATATTTGAAAAAAATAAATATAGGTCTACAAATCTATGTTTGGTTATGCTTATGAGGAGAAAAGGAGATGAACTATTTCGTAAGTGCTATATGATATTGTGCTATAATACCTATTTCAAAGACTTGGATAGAGGACTTGACTTGAAACTATGAAGAGTTAGCTTCAGATCTGTCTCAGACACATGCTATCTGTCTATTTTATTCTTTATAAAGCTCCTCAATATTGTTCATTTTTATCATATTTTATTTATAATTTATAATATTGACATTGGGGTATAAATTGTTATAATATTGATGTCATGGTATAAATTTTTTTCTGGTTCTGCTTACTTCACTTTGAATCAGTTCATATAAGTATTTTATATGGATTGCTTAAGTCCTGTAGATAGTCTCTGAGATCGTCTATTTCTTTATTTCTTCCAAGACAGTAGTATACCATTACATTCATAAACTATAATTTATTCATCATTCCCTAACTGATAGGCATTCTTTTGTTTTCCCATTTTTTGCTACCATATAAAGAAAAGCTATAAATATTTTTGCACATATAGGACCTAATCCTCTTTCATCTTTTGTAAATATAGGCCTAGCAATGGTATAGGTGGGTCAAAGAACATGTACTTTTGGTATTTTGGTTTTTGTTCATGATACCAATTTGCTTTCAAGAGCAGTTGTATCCATTTGGAAGTCCATCAATGGTACATCAATGTGCCCATTTTCTTACATCTCCTCTCAAATTTATCGTTTTCCTCTTTTGTTATAGTTGCTTCTTTAGGGCAGGAAAAGCTTTTTGCCTTACTTTGTATCCCCAGAGCTTATAACAATGACACACAGTAGATACATAATAAATGCTTATCAGCTTACTGATGTGTATAAAGTAGACACAGAATTGCTTTAATTCACATTTCTCTACTTAGTAGTTATTTGGAACATTTTTTCATGACTATGGATAGCCTGGGTTTCTTTACTTGAAAAATGCCTATTTATATTAGAATATTTATCCATTGGGGAATGGCTCTTATTCTTACAAATGTGAATCAATTCCTTATGTAGGAAATGATACCTTTATGAGAATGCTGTCCCTGAAGTCAGGAAGACCTGAATTCAAATCCAATCTCAGACATTTACTAGCTGTTGACCCTAGGCAAGCCACTTGATTGTTTGCCTCAGTTTTCTCAATTGAAAAATAAGCTGGAGAAGAAAATGGCAAACCACTCCAGTATCTTTGCCAAGAAAACTTCAAATGGGGTCACAGAGTCACTAATTGGCCAAAAACAAAAAAGAAAAAGCCACAAAAAAATCCAACCTTTTAAGGGATTTTGTGCAAAAGTTTTCTTTTTAATTTCATATAATCAAAATGATCTATTTCATTTTTTATGATCCTCTTTCTATCCCTGGTTAGGTCATGAATGGTTCTGCTATCTCTAGATACACTAGGTATTTTTCCATGTTTTTCTATTGTTTTTATGATATGAACTAGATTATGCATCTATCTGAAGCTTATCTTAGAGTATAAGGTATGAGGTGTTGATCTAAATTTAATTTCTTCCATACTGCTATCCAATTTTCTCTGCAGGTTTTGTCAAATAAACAGTCCTTATCCCAGTAGTTAACTTTTTGTATTTATTGACTGCTAAGATACTGGATATATTTTCTTCTGTAGGTTGTGTAGCTAATCTGTTCCACTGATGGAGCGCTATCTTCTAACCAATAAATACCAACTGTTTTGAGAATTACTGCTTTATGATACAACTTAAGATCTGGAAGTGTTTGACCCACTTCTTTACATCATTTCCTTAGAGATTTTTGACCTTTTATGACTTTGATGTGAATTTCATTATTATTTTTTTCAGTTCTGTAAAGTAATCCTATGGTATTTGATTGATATGGCATTGAATAAATAGATTAATTTAGGTTGTTAGTTTTATGACATTGACTCATCTTACCTATCAGCAATTAATGTGGTTCAATTATTTTACAGATGAGGAAACCAAGATCTAGAGGAAGCAATCCATTCAAGTCAGACAGGTAGTAAAGGGCAACGTCAGGATCTCATCCTGTCCCCTTTGACATTAATATATACATTGCATACCTATACATACATCATGTGTATATGTGTGCGTGCACAAACATCCAAACTTATATATAAATATATATATATATGTGGATATGTGTATTCACATATCTGTGTGTATGTGTGAACATATGTACCTATAAATACACATAATATATCAGCAGTTACAGCAAAGTACAGCTTTTACTCATTGCTCTTACAAACTGTTATGATTATAAAGGAAGGCATTAGAATTCAGAATCTGCACACAATCTTCGCAATTCAGTGAACCAGGCTGGAAAATTGGTAGCAAGGAGTAAAGCAAGCCTGTTTATGTGCTTAGCCCTCATTCCATTCAAAATTCTGAAATCCTCAGTCCTTCCTCCATTTATACAGACTCTCAGCTCCACCTCACTCTCATTTTTTTTCCTGAACTTGTTTTACACATTTATTTAATACTCTGTTGATGCTACTTGCTTCACCACAAATGTTTGGAGGGGGGAGAGGGGTCAGAGTCTTTTCTCCTGGCTATGCCTCCTTGATCACCTGCATCTAGAACATTATGGTGCTTATAAATACAACCAGAGAATAGTTGTTGGTGGACAGCTCACTGTGCCCTGCTGAATTCCCTCCACAGCTGTTCTGCCTCTGCAGGCACTCTAGGACTTTGACATATGTTTACAAAAAGAGCAAGTTGGCCTCCCTACCATAGGAGAAGGTGACAGGGCTGAAGGAATACCTCTCTATTTGCCAGCTTATCAGTGAAAATGAAGTGTTCCTTAAAAGAAGGAGGGTGTTTCAAAGAAAAACAAAAACAAAGAATATTCAAAGGCAAGAGGGAATCCTTGTGTTTAGAAGATTCAAGGTGTAAGATTGTAGAACAAAGGAGGAGTAGAAGAAGGATCCCTGACCATTTGAAGCTATGGAATAGGTGTCAACCTCGTTTTATAGAATGGGAGCTAAACTCTTTCAGTAAGGAGAAGGTTATTATATTGTAAGGACCCATGATGCAGATCCACAGACTACTTCCAGAAAGTCAGAAGAAGATCCCAAGTGATAGTGGTTGGCAACTCTCTGATGAAAGGTACCATAGCAGCTGTATCACATCATATTGTAAACCTAGAATTGGAAGGGATCTTTGAGGTCATGTAATGCAGGCTTCTCAATTAATATATGAGGAAACAGTGACTTTTTCAATGTCATAGAGATAGTAAGTGTTGGAACAACTTCCTCTGACTCCAGAGCCAGTGCTCTGTACTAAGATGCTTCCTATTTGTTGACCAACTATAGGAAAGAGAAGCCTCTATCTTCACATGGTGTATATCCAGAATGAGATAGAGAATCTCTTAGAGTATACTGTCCTGATGTCCAAGATTCACTTCTGGTGATTTACACGGGGACAAAAGACACCCCTAGAGGGAACCTGGAATGCATTAGTCTAAGGAGTAGAATTGTAAAGTCATAGGACAAGGTGATATTTACATCTGATAATGATCAAAGGCAGGGTTTCAGAATGAAAACAAAAACAGATTAAGGAATAAAAAACTCCATCTAAAATGAACTTTGTATTTCTGGACCTAACATTAGGTGTAAGTTTGATGGAAGCCAGAGGTGGAGTCCTCGGCATGGAGTCAGGAAGAACTTTGTTCAAATCCAGCCTCAGAAACTTCTTATCTCTGTGACCCTGAACATGTCATTTACCCTCTGTTTGCCTCAGTTTTCTCAGTTGTAAAAATTAATAATAATAGCACTTGTTTCCCAGGGTCATTGAGAGGATAAAATGAGATATGTATAAAGCATTTATCACAGTGTTTGGCACCTTGTAGGCACTACATAAATGCTTATTTTCTTCCTTTTCCCCCAGATCTCAATGGGCTTTTGCTTGACCAGGGGTGAAGTGAATCTAACTAGAATTTGGAAAACATATATACCATGAATTTTACAAACCTGATTAAACAGGGCTTTAAACTGAATATAAAGAAGTTATGGAGAAGATTCTCCATATGTCTTTCAAGAGAGATAGTACAGAGGTTCAAAGTGTGGAAAATGGCTCTTGGAGGGTTCTTAATTGTGTGTGTGTGTGTGTGTGACAGAGAGAGAGAGAGAGGCAGAGAGAGTGCACTTTGGTGGTCAGAAGCATATGGACCCTTTTCTGAATGCTGTTTTTAAATGTGAAAAATAAAATTTGTATAATTACAAAAGGAAGCCATTTATAATGAGGTGCAGTTATTGATTTTTTTTTTTAAATTCACAGGCCCCAGATTGACACACCCTATTCTAGGAACAAAACTACAGAAACAGATTGAAGTTTCAGACCATTTTAGGCTCAGTATAAGGGGAAAGTGACTTATAATTAGAGGTATGTGAAAGGCAATGATGTGCCTCTGGAGGTAATGGATTCCCCTCACTAGAAGTCTTCAAGCAGAAGTTGGATAAGCATTTGTCAGTGTATGTCAAAGAAGTTTCTTTTTTAGATACTCATTGGTCTTGATGTTCTCTGAGTTTCTTTCCAACCCTAAGATTCCATGGTTCTTGACCACAAACCTAGTGGTCTGCTTTTTCTATTACACAACTCAAGATGGTGAAAAGGAGCAGACAAGGAATGAAGGAGGGAAATAAGCATTCGTTATGTGCTGGGCATTAAGAAAGGCAGTCCCTACACTCAAAGAGCTTATATTCCAATGAAGGAAAACAATACACAAAGGGACCTGAAGTTGAGGAAAAAGATAAAGATATCCAGCCTGGGGCAGGGTTTTGAAGTCTGGAAAGGAGGAACAATCCAGGAGGTTTGGAGGTTGGCCACAAAATAGAGGCTCCCAGAGAAATTCAGCAATGGGAGAAGGGGGCAGGTCTTACACTGAAATGTTCCATGTTGAGAAGCCTGCAGGGATGGTTAGATGTTCCAGGCAGGAGAGGCTTCAGGTGCTGAGGCAAGTTCTAGGATGAGATAACATGTTTTGGAAGAGCCAAGAACAGGGCCAGGAACAGTATGAAGGAAATGCTAAATTTCAGCTAAAGGATAGTGAAAATAAAAATTGATGAATAGATAGATAGATAGATAGATAGATAGATAGATAGATAGATAGATAGATAGATAGACAGATAGATAGATAGATAGATAGATAGATAGATAGATAGATAGATAGATAGAAGGATGATAAAGTGAAATTTTAGTGGCAGATGAAGGATAGGAAAATGAAAATACAAATATATGTATAGATATAGGTATAAACACATACCTGCACACACACCCTCACACATACATGTGTCTCTGAACCTGGTGCTTTGCCCCAACTCCTTGGTAATCCCACAGACATCAGATCATTAGGCTTTAGAGATGGAAGGGGATTTAGAGATTATAGTATTACAAATTTGGAGCTAAAAGGCACTTTAGGGATGATCTAGTTTAACCTTCCTACTTTACATATGAGGAAAAGAAGTCCAGAGAATTTAAAAGTCTTGCTCAAAGTCACCCAGTAAGTGACACAACTAGGATCTGAATTCAAATCTTCTGAATCCAAATTCAGCACCTTGTTCATTGCACCATGTTGTCTCCCTTCATTAGACCATACCTCTTTCCATTCCATTCTCCAGAGGCAGAAATGAAAGCCTGAAAGGGGAAAGAAACTTGTTCAAGGTCACAAAACTAGTAAATAACACAGTTGTGATTCAACACACATATTCTAGCTAAATATTTACTCCTCAATGAAGCTCAGCTTCTGCTGCCACATGAATGTAAATGATTTTTTTAAAAAATCAGGTTATGTGTGCAGAGTGCAAGTCTGAGACTAGTTTAAAGAGAGTCTAAGAATCCTAGTTGCTTTAATCTGAAAGAATCTTGGAGAACATCTTTAACCATAATTTTACATATCAGGAAAGCCAGGTCAAAGGGGAATGATCTGCTCAGGATAGAAAGGAGATAAATTCTACTCACAACTTTTCTACTAACTGGACTTCATGACACCGATGAAATCATGGTCTTGATTAAAAATAACATCCTAGCATTACTTTAGTTCTAAGCTTGTGCTGTTCTCATGGACATAAGCTTCCTCCAACACGTACTGCTCTCTGTGACCAGATGCAAATTAATTCATCTCACACAACATTTTTCAGGCCCTAGATTACAGATAAATTGATGTTCTACATCAGAAGATGAAGTTTATACATGGAAATTTTCCATTGCCGTATGGATCCAATGAGATAATGTATAGAAATATATGCATATACATATCATATATTCACATATATACATAGACATGAAAGCATTATGACCATATTATATTCATGTATGTGTAGGTATGTGCATATATCTAATCTAATCTATCTATAGAATCTTTCTGGTGAATGATTATTCCTATAAACAGAACTTGTGAGCCCCCAATGGTGTATTTCCCATTAATAAACCAACCACTAATACTCACTTAATCTTAACCAAAACATTTACTGAAAATGCCAAGAAAATACATAATATTTATATAACATTCTACCCATAAATCTAATTTACATTCTCCCATCAATGTAAATAGATTCTATGAGGAGAGTAGGTACCTACTTAATGAGTGAGGTTAGTAAAAAACACATATAAGGAAAATATATGGCCAGGGCAACTCATACTATGAAACCATAGACTCTGGTATCTTTCAGTTTCAAAAACTGTTCCTACAAATTCCTTGATGAGCATAGTTTCTGTGTTGAACATACACTTCCATGACTAAACTGAGCTTGATCATGCCATCTTTGACAGTCACTTCACTGGGCATAATGTCTCAGTTAAATCAATTAGTCCATTGGGCAGTTCCTCTCATTTTGTTTCCAAACTGCTCCTCTTCATAATAAAGAACAGAGCAGATATTTTCTATTCATTCTTCTCATTCTCAGCAGCAGAAGAGTTATACTTATATCAGTTAACTCCTCATAAAATTCTCATGGCTACCTATACCACAGACAAGGAAATCATCAAAGGATACTTCTTTAAATACAAGTAGTATGTAGGTATACATATTTACTTATGTGCTATGAATATATGCATTATTATATACAAGACCTGTCATGTCATTCAGGTTTGAATAACTTTTATGCCACTTACCTGGAGAAATTGTTCGAAAGACCAAATAAGATAATTTATACATATATATGTGGATATCCATACTGTATGTCTGTCAGTTGACTATTGTTGTCCTTTGTACTCTAAGAGGACCAAGATGAAATCATTATATTGGAGTCAATGTACAGTGTGTCCAACTGTGGCTGATTAGACCAATACCAGCTTTCGAGGCTCTAGCATAGGTTGGATATGTTTGTATGAACATTTAGAATGGAGTTGTCTCTAAATTTGTGTAACTCACATATCTTTTGAGCTATTACAATTCTGTTTTGCTCATAGAGCACAGCATCTTCTTTCCATACTGGTCCTGTGCCAGTGTTTCCCAGGTCTCATAACTGATTCCAAAATTCTTCAGAGAGATCTTGAGAGTGTCCTTAGATTACTTCTTCTGACTTATATGAAATTCAGAAAGTGCTTGACTTGTGTCAGTTCTCCAAAAAAATAGTCTTTTAGGCCAACATATGTTTGACATTGGAACAATATGACCAGCCTGTCAGGGTGTTTGAATGCTTGAAAGTTCAGCTCAAGAAAGGACCTTGTGGTTTGGTATCTTATCTTGGCAATTAATCCTTAGAATCTTCCTAAGGTAACTCAGATAGAAGTGATTCAGTTTCCTGACATGGTACGGGTAAATTGTCCAGGGTTCACAGGCATACAACAATGAGGTCATCACAACAGCTCTATAGATCTTCAGCTTGAAAGTCACTCTAATACCTCTTTCCCACATTTTCCTTTGGAGCCTCCCAGGCAATGAGCTAGCTCTGGCACTGCATGCATCAACCTCATCAACTATGTTTATCTCCCTGGAAAGTAAACTGCCAAGGTAAGTGAATTTATCCACAGCATTCAAAATTTCTCCATTTTCTGTGACTATTGGTTCCACATATGGATGGTATGGTGCTGACTGATGGAGAACTTGTTTTCTGCAAGTTAATTGTAAGGCCGAAATTAACACAAAGTGATGGTCCTGAGGTATGACATCTATCAAAAGACTCAAAGTCAATAGATTAGAGCACTTCTCCATGTGTGAACAATTTGTTACTGACTTGGAGGGAGAACTAGTAATAGAGGGGTAGAAAAAGATTGGGCAACTTTCAGAGATTTGGTGTAGAGAAGTACACTTACTCATCCGGGCCAGAACACTCACAAACATCAGTATTGGTCTGATAAAAATGATGGGGAAATTCTGTACAGGGTATACCAGTAGGATAGTTCACATATTTCTGAGAAGGCAGTGTTTAACTCCATCAAAAGTAAAGTGCAAGTAAAGCTTAGAGAGATTCAGGATTCTTGGTTCAGTAAGAAGGCAGATGATGTCCAATTTTACACTGAGAGTAACAATCAAAAGTATTTTTGTGATGCCCTGAACACTATTCCTGGGCCAATAACCATTCTTTGGTGCATCTCAGTGCTACTCAGTGCTGATGAAGCCACATTGATTAGTGATAAGGACAGAAAGGTTGAACACTTTCATAATGTTCTCAACAGACCATCATCAAGCAATGTTGAAGCCACTGATCATATATCTCAGGTTGAAGTCAATCTCTCTCTAATCAAACTTCCAACTGAAGAATATTTTGAATGCCACTAGGTTCCTCTTACGTGGCAAAGCACCTGGTGTGATTCTATTTCAGCTGAGATTTATAAGGCAGGGGATCCACTTCTCATATAAAAGCTGACTGAAATCATCCAGGTTATATGGCAAGAGGAGGTTATTCCCCAGGAGTTCAAGGATAGGTGTCAGGAGAACCTGAGTTAAAATCCTGCCTCAGACACTTGATGTTTACTAACTGTGTGACCCTGGGCAAGTCACTTAACTCCAATTGCCTTTGCAAAAAATAAATGAATCAAAATAAAGGAAAAAGAAACAAGTTGTTTTGTGACAACAAGGGAGAGGGGGTAGAGAGTGTCTCTTTCTTAGTCCTTGCCAGAAACATTCTGGTCAGAGTCCTCCTTAGCATATTTATCCTTCACCTGGAAGATAGTCATCTATGCAAGAGCCAGTGTGCCTTCAGAAGGGGTGGAGGAATGGTTGATATCATGTTTGCTGCCTCTCAATTCCAGGAGAAATGATAGAAGCAGAACAGAGGTCTATTTACAAGGTTCATTCATCTTCCCTAGGCCTTTGAACTGTCAGTCAGGCTGACTTGTGGAAAATTATGTCAAAATTTGGTTGCTTGGGGGGAGGAGCCAAGAAAGAAAGAAGTGCATACACTTAGCTCTTATCCCACAGCCCATAAAATACCTGTAAAGAAGAACTCTCAACAAATTCTAGAGTAGCAGAAGCCATAGAACAATAGAGTGGAGGAGATTTCTGTCCCAGAGAGACTGGAAAAACCAACGGGAAAGGTCTGTCATGCACCAGATGCGGAGCAGAGCCCAGCCCTGCCTTGGCCACGTGGCACCAAGAAGAGTAAATCCGAGCAAGCTTCAGGGACAGAATCTCCAGCAGCAGCGCAGGTCCCTCAACTCACAGGTGCCAAAGGTCAGTGAGAGGGTCTTTTCAGCTGGCTGAGAGAAGAGCAGGTGCCCCCATAACTCAGGCCTCCTCAGGTGGCAGCAGTAGAGGCAGCAGCAGACAAGGCTCCCAAGGCAGGCAGTAGCCTGCATCCATTGTTGAAGGTCTCATCAGAAAGCCCCTTAGGGAACTGAGCCCTGTGTGGTGTCCTTGCCCCAACCTGCGCAGCTAAACTTAATCTCACACTGAATAGCAGCCCCGCCCCTGCTGAAAGCCCCTGAGGCTTGGGAGCAGCTCATCTGAATCTCAGCCCCCAAGTGCTGGCTTGGCAGGACTGGAGGTGAGGTGGTTGTGGAGAGGTAACTCAGAAGTTAAATAACTGGCTGGGCAAATGCTCAAAAAAGGGAAGAAAAATAAAACCGTAGAAGGTTACTTTCTTGGCGAACAGGTATCTCCTCCCATACTTTCAGATGAGGAAGAACAAGGCATACTGTCAGAGGAAGTCAAGGCCTCTGTCTCCAAAGGGAATTTAAACTGGGCTCAGGCAATAGAAGACCTTAAAAAACAAGTTAGTAGCTTACTAAAGGAGAACCAAAAACATGCTGAGGAAAATAACAGCTTTAAAAAGAGGCTAACTCAATTGGAAAAAGAGGTCCAAAAATCCAACAAGGAGAAGGAGGTTTTAAAAAGCAGAATTAGCCAAATGGAGGAGAAGGTTCAAAAGCTCACTGAACAAAATAATTCATTGAAAGAGAGAATTGAGTTCAGGGAAATGAGTGACTTTAAGTAAAACTAATCAGTTAGTAAACAAAACCAAAAATTTGAAAAAATAGAAGATAATGTGAAACAACTCATTGGAAAAACAACTGACCTGGAAAATAGATCCAGGAGAAATAATTTTAAAATTATAAGACTACCTGAAAGCCATGATCAAAAAAAGAGCTTACATATTATCTTCCATGAAATTATCAAGGAAAACTGCCCTGATGTTCTAGAATCAGAGGGCAAAATAAATATTGAAAGAATTCACCGATCACCTCCCGAAAAAGACCTGAACAGAGAAACTCCTAGGAATATTGTGGCCAAATTTCAGAGTTCTCAGATGAAGGAAAAAATACTGCAAGCAGCTAGAAAGAAACAATTTGAGTACCGTGGAAATACAATCAGGATAATACTGGATCTGACAGCTTCAACATTAAGGGATTGAAGGGCTTGGAATGAGATATTTCAGAAGTCAAAGGAACTGGGATTGAAGCCAAGAATCACCTACCCAGCAAATCTGAGTATAATAGTTCAAGGGAAAAAATGGTCATTCAATGATATATACAACTTTCAATCATTCTTGTTGAGGAAATCAGATCTGTATAGAAAAATTTGGCTTCCCAAGACAAGAATCAAAAGAAGCATGTAAAGGTAAACAGGAAATAAAAATCATAAAAGACTCTCTAAAGCTGAACTGTTTACATTACTACATGGAAAGAAAATATTTTTAACTCTTGAATCTTTTCTCAGTATTTGGGTAGATGGAGAGATTGTACATACACGCACACACACACATACACATAGATAGATAGAGAGTACAGGGTGTGTTATATCAGAAGAGGTGATATCCACACAAAAAAATAAAATAAAATAAAAAATTAAGGGGTGAAGGAGGAAAATTATGGGAAGAGAAAGGGAGAAATGGAATGGGGCAGGCTATAATTCATAAAAGAGATAAGAAAAATCTTATTCAATGGAGGAGATAAGGGAGAAAGGGAGAGGAGGGGAAAAATAAAGCTACTCTTACCACATGTGGCTGAAGGAGGGAATAACATGTTCACTAAATTTGATATGAAAATTTACATCACATCACAGGAAAAAAGGAGAAGAGGTGACAAGTGGGGTGACAGGATTGTTAGAAGTGAAGGCAAATGGGAGAAGGGAGTCACTAGAAATAAACACTTTCAAGAGGGGACAAGGGGGAATAGAATAGGACAGAGGGCAATATAATTAGTACTACACAACATGATCATTATGGAAGTCTTTTGCAAAAGAACACATATTTATTATGTATTGAATTGCTTCCCTTCTCAGTGGGGTTGGGGAGGGAGGGGGGTAGGCAGAGAAGTTTGAATTCAAAGTATTAGAAACGAATGTTGAGAATTTTTATTGCATATAATTGGGAAACAAGAACTACCAGGAATGGGGTATAGAAATTTATCTTGACCTACAAGAAAAGAGAGAAGATGGAGATAAGGGAAGGGTGGAGAGTGATAGAAGGGAGGGTACCTTGAGGGAAGGAGTAATCAGAATGCAAGGTATTAGGAAGTGGGGGGAGGGGAGTGATGGGGAGAAAAATTGGACATGTTACAAAGTGAGGTAAAAGCAATTAGTATCAAAACAATTGACTGAATTAATTACTGAGAATAAATCAATGACATCTTTAGCTTGGGGAAAAGAATTTCAGTCTAAATTTCCTAGAGGAAGGTAACCTTGGATAAAATTTGGCATTGAAGGAAAAGTTAAGGTTTTAATGGTAAATTTGATTTTATGATTGCTATTTAATCAGGATCTAGAACATGTATAGAAAGGCATGTAAGCCACTTAAGACTTGCCTCAAAAGATATTCCTTAGCTGAAGTGAAAATTATAATCATATTTGAAACCTGGTTATGGAAACTTGCCATTTTTTAGATGCTGTGGGACTATTAAGTGACTGTTCTTCTGAGTCTAACTCCAGGTATGGGTAGCAAGAAAGGCGATCTGAGCCTCTAACCCATGATGTCAGTAAGGTGGTGAGATGCTGGTATGAACTGCAAAAAGTGATCTCATGGGAAGGGTGGGAAAGCGACTGTTCAGCCTGGGCTGAGGTGGGATTCTCCTGACTCAATTTCCCCACTGACACCTGGCAGACCTTAAGCCTGACTGAATGCAAGTGGATATTCTAATCCTGCCTGGAATTGACATGAAGTTGGGGAGATATTGTATCCCTACAATGTCCCTACTCTTGGTGGCAATTTTCTATAGTCAAAAGGTTTGCAAGCTTAATACCAGATCTATACAATTATAGATTATTGGTAGGGGAACATCTGAGGTTAAGTCTAAAATTAAGCTATTAGGCATAGGACTTTAGACTAACAACAATAAGTTAGGGTCCTTTAATTCTTAGCAATACTGTGGAGACAATTAGGTCAAGAGCTTGTGAAGTTAGCAACTTAAATATTATTTGTGTCTCAGTTGGTTAATGTTTAAAACAAATTCTTTCTCAGTCCATATTGTAAATGCTTTAAAAAGAAGTATCACCTGACCAAAAGTTTTGTTTTCTCTATTACAAACTATGTTAAAAAATTAAAAATTAAAAAAAAATTTGGTTGCTTGGACCAGTTCATCAGTCTTGTATGTGAATTTCATGACAGCATACTTGCCCAGGTTTGGGATAGTGGATAATGCTCTCATGCTTTCCCAGTCATCAATGGAGTGAAGTAAGGCTATGTGCTTGCTCCCATGCTTTTTAGCATGATGTTTTCAGCAATGTTTTCAGACACCTTCAATGAAGAGGACTAAGGCATTAAAGTCAGCTACTCCACTAGTGGTAAATTATTTAATTATAAAAGGCCGCAAGCCAAGACCAAAGTGGAGGGAGAGCTGGAGTGTGACTTTTTTGTACACGGCTGATTGTGTACAACACAGTAAGGATCGATTCTCTACTGTTTGTGCTAATTTTCACCTAACAATTACCACCAAGAAAACAGGTTCTCCACCAACCAGCATCACACCATCCATATATGGAACCAACTGTTACAAAAAATGGAGAAATGTTGAATGATGTAGATAACTTCACCTACCCTGGCAGTATACTTTCCAGGGATGTACACATAGATAAGGAGGTTGATGTATGCAGTGCAACGGCTAGTTCAGTGTTTGGGAGACTGAAGAAAAGTTTTGGAGGAAAGAAGGATTAGACTGACTACCAAACTGAAGGTCTACAGAGCCATTGTACTGACCTCATTGTTGTATGCCTATGAAACCTGGACAGTCTACCAGCGCCATGCTTCTTTTTGAATTGTCTGCGGAAGATTCTATATATCAGTTGGCAAGATGAGGCACTGCACACTGAGGTCCTTTCTTGAGCTAAACTGCCAATCATTCAAACTCTACTGCAGAAAGCACAAGTCCAATGGGCCTGACACAATTTTCAAATGCCAATATTTGCCTAAAAGACTATTTTGCAGATAACTATCACAAGCACTCACATGGAGATGAGAAGTGATACAAGGATATGCTAAATGGCTCTCTAAAGAACTATGGAATTGATTGTGAGATATGGGGCTCCCAAGGTCTCCTGGGCAGTCTTACCTTAGAATATTCATTCTTTGCTTCAGATCAAAAGGCAAACCCATGACAGTCAAGCAGGAGAATGCCACCAGCTGCCTCTTCTCCACTCAGAAGCTTAAAGTAACTGTTTTCATATACAGCTTTCAAGGAAAGAAACTGAGAAATGGCAGTTCTCACCTTTTGTATGCACATTCAATTTTCTTTGCAACTCCTGACATATACAAAAGTTGTTTTTTGCTTGTTTGGTTTTTGCTTTTTTTTTTTTTTACTAACTGTAGAGAAAATCAGAATACTTCATCACTCAAGACCAGAAGTTAGCTTACCAAAATTTCCATATGGTTGGATTAGAACTATCAAAGATTATTGTACCTGCTCTGTATGTACTTATACACCAATCTACTCAAGGTACAAAAACACATGCACACATATGAACACATATATACATGTATAGTGAAGACCAGATATTATAAACATATTTATCTGTTTATGTTTATGTATAAAATAGGAGCATTATACTAAGATCATGACTCAAGTAGACTGGGTTATTTTTTTTCCTTAAAGGAAAAAGGTATTAAAATTGTCACCAACACTTAATTGACTCAGAAGACTAGAGGCGTACCCTTTTGACCTAACTTCCTGATGACCTAGGTACCAAACAGCCAAGGCACAAAATGTCAGTGGCTGCTCCTTTAGGCTTCTGACTAGCAAACCAACATGATCAACACAATAGTAGCTAGCATTTATGTAAGCTTTAAGGCTTGCAAAATATTTTACAAAAATTATCTCATTTGATACAACCCTGGAAGGCAGATGCTATTATTATCTCCATTTTTACAGTTGTAGAAACTGAGGCAGACAAAGGTTAAATGACTTGCCCAGAGTCACACAGCTAATAAGTATCTCGTATTGAACTCAGGACTTCCTGAATCTAAGTCCAACATTCTATCCACTTTGCCACCTGCTCAGGGAAACTATTTCCATCTGGATCAATGCTCTATATTCTCTGAATATCCTATCCTTACCACAGCTAAATAAATCTATCTTTTTTTGTCACGAAAGTCCCTGATGACATCCTTTACTCCTCTTCTCCTTCAGAGGCCCATGTTGGTTTTATGTTATAGCCTACTTGCTCCCTTCATGCCCCTCTACATTGCCCTAAATGTGTGATACACATTTTTAGTTCTACAGATATATAGTGCTCCAGTCCTAACTGGAGCAACACTAGTAACATCCCATACAGCCATACAGCAACACCAGTAAAATGTTAGTATTGAAAATATGGGTCTTTATTTCCATGGAAAGCTTGGATTCATTAAGGAGCTCTGAAATTTAATGAAATCAGTTGTGCTTCTTTTCCTTCTTCTTTTCAACTCTAGGCCCAGCTTCCTCTCCATCTGTATGATCTGTCCCAATTATCCATACAGTACTGCTGAACAAACTTCATAGGGTCCTTCCAAATACTTGTTGAAATCTGGGCAAAAGACTTTCTTCATTCACTTGGTTTTTCCTATGTAGATGGACAGGCAAGATTTATTGAGCTGATTACTGATCTCTTCCAGAAGAATAGGTAATGTCCTGGGGTTTGATGTAACCATCACAATGTTATTCATGAAGTGAAACATCTCTAGAGGCTATACTCCTCTGGATTTCTCCATCATGTTCCAGAAAGCTCTTTAGCCTGGAAGAATCATTTCAGCTCTGGAATTCATACCTTGAAAGTACCATGTGCCCTTGGGGTCCCTTTTTTGACTGGAGTTTCTCCAAGAAACTCCATTAAGTAGGTGCTCAGGCCAACCATTTCTTCATTTCCCATCTGTCGGTACACTTCAGTACTTCTCCATCATGGACTCAAGGGAATCTTCTCTCCTTTTCAGCTTTCTTTTGTGTGTTTTCTTCTGTTTTATAATTTAAGTTCCTGGAGAGTAGGAATTGTCTTTCTTTTTAGTTATAGTTGTATCCCCAGGGCTTAGGACAGTAGCTGACACAAAGTAAGTATTTAATAAATTCTTGTTGACTGATTAATGGACTTTAGGAGCTCCACAGGGATGTATTCCTCAACTTATGTTGGATCCTCTCCATTGATACCTGGATCCCATCCATTTTCAAAGTGAAAACTATCCTTGGCAAGCATATATCCATTGGTTTGATTTCTCACCTAGTTTTAATTATCATAGTGTCATTCAGTGGGGTTATTTGTTATTGTTGTTATATCTTCCAAGGAATCCTGAACAAAATCTATGCATGTGCAAGTATTATTATTGCCATTTTACAGATAAGGAAACTGAGGCTTAGAGACGTAAATGAATGATAGACTGCATCCAATAAAGCATTAGATATAGAGTTAGATCACCCACATTCCAATCTCAGCTTTATAACAACTAACTTTATAACAGCATCCTTTCTTCCCCTGAACTGGAAGAGACTGTCGAAATCATTTAGTTGAAGTCCTCATTTTGTTGCTGTTCAGTCATTTCAGTCATATCCAATTCTTCCTGAGCCCTTTTAGGGTTTTCTTGGAAAGGATACAAGAGTGGTTTGCCATTTCTTCTCTAGTTTATTTTACAGATGAGGGAACTGAGGCAAACAAGGTTAAGTGACTTGCCAAGGGTCAGACAGCTAGTGTCTGTGGCCAGATTAGAATTCAGGAAGATGAAAATTTTTGACTTCAGTTCTGGCACTCTAACAACTCTACCAACCAGCTACCCAAACCTTCATTTTATTCATAAACAAAGAGGGGTTCAAAAGGGTTAAGGGACATGTCCATGTAACAAAGTGGCAGAGATTAGATTGATTCTTTCAAATTTAGCTCTCTTTCCCTTATTCCTTGGTTTTCTCATCTGTGAAATGAGGGATGAAATGATTTAAATTTCTATCATCCCCCTCTCATTATTCCTTGGTTCCTTGTCAGAAAAGGGCAACCAGGGCATTCTCTGAGAATTCTTCTAATGATATAACAACTCATATGTCCATCACATTCAAAGATTTCAAAGCAGCTTTCCTTATAATGTTATCTCTGAGGTAGGTCATGAGACATTCTTATCTTTATTTCAAAGATGAGAAAGCTGAGACTTTGTTCAGTTAAATCCAACCCTTCGTGACCTCATTTGGGGTTTTCTTGGCAAAGATACTAGAGTGCTTTGCATTTTTCTTCTCTTTTCTAGCTCTAAGTTACAGATGAGGAAACTGAAGCAAACAGGGTTAAGTGACTTGCCCAGGGTCACATAGATATGAAATGTCTGAGGCCGGATCTGAACTCACAAAGATGAGTCTTCCTAACTCAAGGCCAGGTGCTCTATCCACTGTGCCACCACCTAACTGCCCCAAAACTGAGGCACAGAAATGAAACACCTTCCTTGGGTTTGTACCTCTATTAAATCAGATATACCCCCTAGTACATGTCTCTAAACACTAAATCCATTGCTCATTAAACTACGTCCTCCTACTGCCTCCTTAAAGAAAGGATTCAGTATCATAGCAGCAAGACACTCCAGCTCCCACCCAAGCTGTTCCCACTTTATTTGGAACCCCTGGTAGAAGGGGGCCTCAGGGATCATAATGAGAATGCAAGAATTGAGGAGAGGCGTTTCTGCTCAAGGACCTAGCTTCTAGTGCAATCGTTCTACCAGCTTCTGTCTATGAAATCACCCTGCAACCAAAGCCTTCAATAATGCTTCATCATTAAGAGAAATTCATCCAAAGCCATTAACAAATGCACATAAGAGCTGGTGGCAAGTTAGTCTAATTGAGGCAACCACTTTGATTAAAAAATTGTTTTGTTTGGTCAATGTGTTTAAAATGTGGGGTGGTGGCGGGGGCGGGGGGGGGAGGGATGATTTGAGAAATTTCAGTCTTGAAAGGGAAGAAAAAAAACAGCTGCTGGGATTTGCTAGGCGAGTTAAAGGATAATCTTTAGTTATTCTATGCAAAATAACATCAAAGCTGAGCAGATCAGTTGGGAGACTGGAGAGAGTGAATTGGTTGCCCGGGGAACAGTCTCCTGATTGGAAAAAAAGGCACTTGGGGGATTTGTACAAAGGAAGAGCAAGGACATGTCACAAGTACCATTTTCCATTTTTTCTGAGAGGAAAGAGGAAAAATGAAGGGCTAGTCGTTATGAAAGAAGGTGCTTTGCGAAGGTACCGAAGATGAACAGGCAGTTCTCTCTCAGGAGAGAGACAAGTTAGAAAGATCCAGGCACTGGCTAGGAACAGGAGGAGTCTGGGCCAGAAAACTTTCAGTTATAATGACGGCAGGACAAAAGATACTAGCTTTGTGGGAAGCTACGGATGAGCCAAGGGCCCAGGATCCATGCCTTTTGAAAAACTTGATGGTAACCAGAGGTAAATTTAAAAGGATTTCTTAGAGTAAAGAGGAGGAAAAAATCCATTGGTAAATTAAGTGGCAGTTCAAAATAATTAAAATATGGAGTAAGAAAAAAGGCACTTATTTTGTGCCCCCAAATTTGCATTTCTTGTATTAGCAAATTAAGTCTAGTTTGTGAATGTTTCTGGTTTGCGACCAGTCATCATTTATGCTATTTTTAAAAGAAAGAGAGTTAAAGCTCCGAAGGAAAAAGCATTAATGATTGGAACATGCAATATTAATTTTTTCCTCCTTCACTTGGCTGAAGGTCAGCCTCACTGTTCTGTCCAGACAGCCAAGACCACTTGCTCATTTAGTGGTGGCTACCAAATTTGAAGTCCTACTGCTTAGGAGAAATAGCCATTTTACATTGGGCTGGCTTGTATTTAATCACATCAAATATCCCAATATGAAAATGAAAAATTTCTCTGTGGACATTTGAGCTTTAGTCTTTTCTTCCTGTCTGCCTGGCTTCTTTCTTTCTTTTTCTCTCTCTCTTCTTTCTCTTGTCCTTTCTTACATCATACTTTCATTTTTATTCCTCTAGATTTGTGAAGATACTGGATTACCAAAGTGAATCTGGTTCCAAAGATCCTCCTTGATTGGTATACAAATAAGACCATGTAAAGTTAGCAGTTTCACATTTATTATGTGTTTCTACCAGTAGCAAATCTCTAGGCTTTGGCACTGTATTCTATCCAACTGCATACCTCACTATTTGTTATACAGCAAGGTGGTAATAACAACAAATAGCCAACATTCACTTACTATTTGTCAATCACTGTGCCAAGTGCTTTACAAATCTCATTTGATTCTCATCAAAACCCTGAAAGGTAGGTGATATTACTCTTCCCAGTTTTAGAGAAAAGGAAATTGAGGCAACAGCCATTAAGTGACCAGCCCAAGATCACACAGTTAGTAAGTGTCTAAGATCAAATCTGAACTCTAGTCTTCCTGATTCTAGACTAAGCCCTGTATTCATTGTATCTTGCTGCCTCTAGAGAGGATAAAATAAGGAAGGGGATCATTCCAGGCATGAGGAACGGGAAAATCTTAAAAGACCAGTTAGGAAGCAAGACATCACTGTGTCCAGTACAGAAAATGAGGCTTTAAACTAGAGTGGTAGCAAATATTGAGATGATCAAGAAATATTTGGGACATAAAAATAATAGGGCTTAGCAACTGTCACACCATACTCCCATCTGATATCACTGAAAGATGCCTACCATTAATTTCTTCAGAAATGGTGCCTTTAGCACTATCAAAGACCCAGATAAATGGGGGCCACTGCACGTGAGAAGAGAAGAGGTACTACTGATATAGATACCACTACTCTGGGAACCTCTCTCTTGTCCAACATCACATGACCCAGGACTGTGGGAACCTTGACTATAATGCCTCAGTGATTTGGGTATAAGTATCCCCCCCGCCTTCTGATTCTTCCAGATGTCCATCATCAGTTATACCACCATTACCACCTACAAGATCAGGTCTTTTATCTCTCTGTCAATACAAAAGGCCCAGGTAAGTAGGGGAACCACTGAGGAAATATTGTGCCCCTTTCCACATCTGCTGAGCGGAGGGGAAGGTAACATGCATTTATCAAGCACGTAATGTGTTAAGTGTCTTATAAATGTTGTCTCATTTGATCCTCATAACAACCCTAGGAGGTAACTGCTGCTATTAATCCCATTTTATAGTTGAAGAAACTGAGGTAGACAGAAATGAAATGATTTACTGAGAGTTACACAGCTACTTAAGTGTCTGAGACAGAGTTTTGTGGATCTAAATTCACAATCATAAAGCAGGAATTTCTAAGAATTCTCCAAATCAAAGTCAAATTGCTGTCTGAATTCAAGGTTCTTAAATTAGCACCAAAAATTGCCTAGGATATTTTGCTAGCTCTCTACCTGGAGTAGGTGCTTCTAGCCTTCTCTGTGTCCTAATCCAGATCTTCTTGATTCTGAGGGATTGACTTCTAGCCATGGTGCACTTAGACAATGGAAGTATTTTCTAATTATGTCAGGGAGAAGAAGGAATAGTTTATTGAATTTTTAAAATGTTACTGGTCTCTTTTGTTTTATACCACAGATATTTCTGGAAATTCTGTCATAAAATCCTCTTTTGTTAAAAGATTTTTACATAGGATCAGAAACCTAGAACTCATAAGGTTCTCCTTACTTACCTCAGTCCCTTCTGATGCCACTTTCTAAACCCTTCTTCTTCTAAACTATCACCTTGTCATCCCCCCCCCCCAAAAAAGAAAACCTCTTCCCTAAGTCTTCACTATGCTGATCAATGCTCCCTTTATCATTTTAGGAAGCTATGACCTTACTCATACCTAGACTTTCAGTCAGTACTTCTTGTCTGCCATCTCTCCAATCCCCCCACCCTCGACTTTCTCCAGCTTCCTTTTAATGAGCAGTCTTCCCCCATCACAAATGAAGCTCATTGGAGGGGTTTGATAAACTTATGTTTGTATCCCCAGTGCTTTGCCTAGTACCTGATACTTGACCTTCTGACTGATCTATTACCATCAGACCTTCTGTTACCTACCCTGATTAGCTGAGTATATCAATCTACTGCTCTTTTTCCTGTTTTACATGTAGCAAATTCCCATCTCTTACTGCCTTATTCACCTATGAAGTCAGTCAGTCAAGGAGCATTTATTAAACACCTATTATGTGCTAACCACTGCACTAATTTGTTTCTTCTGATTCAAAATCATGGTCTACCAAATCATAAATTCCTTTCTATGCCTTCCTATATTCTTGTCCTTGAACACAGAGCCTGCTGGAATTCCTGCTCTGTCATTAATAAACTCCCTGTCATCTTAGATCATGTGTTTGCATGCCCTTTTCACCTTCTGATGGCCATGGCAAAAATTTATTCGAAAATTAATTCATCTATGGTCACCCTTACCAGTACTGGTTGTTCCATCTCTGATACTCACCTGATTGGTTGGTTGGTTGGTCATTGTCCTTTGTCTTCGAAGAGGACCAAAATGACATCACCATGATAAAGTGAAATTTCAGTGTGTTTGACTGTGGTTGATCAGACTCACCTGATACGTTATGATAGAAAGAGGAATTAGCATACTCTTGATTCCCCATTGCCACTTCAAGACCCTCTCCCTCACACTATCACTCAGCAACTTTCCTCATTTTGCAGTTCGTTTATTATCAAATCCAGATTCTTGAAGTTGTCATCTACCATCATAATCTTCTTTTCTACCACTAATCCCTATCTTGATACTCTGGACTACAGGACTCTTTGAATTCTCTGGACCCCTAGTTCATCAGCTTCCATGACCTCAGCCACTTGCAGTAGATCACACTTTAGATTTTGTCATCACCCAGATTTGTTCTGCTTCCCAAATCCTGAACTCAGAGGTTATCTGCTTGAATGACAGTCTGCTCACTTTCCACATCTCCTCTTGTTTCACAACTCTGAAGAATATTCTTTTTCTTTGCCACAACCTCTATTTCTCCCACCCCTCCTTATTCTCCATATCTGTCATGCCAACGCACATTCAATTATCTTCTTTCAGAGTCTTGAGGCTGTAGTTAACTCACTCAATTCTGCATGGTCCTCTATTCTTTCATCTTGTATTTTCCTGTATTTCTACCATACACATCCGATTCTAAAATTTAGATCATCTCACAACCTGCCTTGTATGCTCCTGCTTCCAAGATGCTCAATGCTGCTGAAGGAAGTCAACACCAAGCTGACTTAGTCCACAAGAAACTTATGTTATCTAATGTCAAGTGAGTTCATACTACTACACTATCCTTTTATACTTCACTGATTGACTCCTGATCTCATTCCCTATAACGTCTATTCCTGTCATTCCCTCTCTGAAAGATCCCAACATCATCTTCAATATCTTATCTCAGAAGATGACTTTGCCACTTATTTTTCTGAGAAAATCAGGGTCACTCACTGTTGGCTTTCTCATGGCCCCTACTCCAAACTTTAAAACATAGTTTTAGCTTAGCCTATTATGTTCTCCTTTGTTCCAGTCTCAGAAGTCTAGGTGACCCTTCTCTTTGCCCACATCCATTTTATTTGTGTCCTTCATCCAATCCCTCCAGTCTCCTCTGTAAGCTTACACCATCTGTCAGTCCCCCTCTTTCATCTTCAATTTATCCATATCTACCTGCTCCTTTCCTGTTGACTAGAAATATGTTGAGCCAGCCCCCATAAAGAGCTTCATTTAACCCTATCATCTGTTTAAGCAATCACCCTTTCTAGTCAAACTCCTAAAAAGAGTAGTCTGCACTTACCAACTCCATTTCTCACCTCTCAGTCACTTCCCAGTCTCTTTCAACACCTTCTTACTCTATCATTATATTAAAATTGCTCTCTTGAAGTGTTCTTTTACAACCCAAATATGAGAGGAGGGCTGACCCAAGGAGGGACATGGAGTTCCTTGTTGTTCCTGCTCTTACAATAGATTCACAGTGCCAAGTTCATTTGCAGTGGTTGTATTAGCTGTTAGCTAATAGTCCCAGCCTGGGTGTTCTTCGTTTATGGCTTAAGTGAAGAGGCCTGCAAAGGGCTCCATGGTTGTGTCAGGGAGAACAAGTCCAGTTCTTTGGACATTCATCAGAAAAGTTAATGCTGTCAGGAAGCATCAATCATGCTTTTAATAAGGCGCAGAGATTTAAGAGGTAGATAGCCTAGGGATAGTTTGGGGAATGGGGGTTAAAGAGACATGGGAAAGAGATTGGGAGAGGAGAGAAGAGGAGGGCTACATAGAGTCACTTAATGTAACTGAGGATTAGAGGTGAGAGCCTTGGGTCGCATGGACCCATGGCAGATAGAGGTGTGAGTGCACAAAGGACAAGGTTTGAGAGTTTTATTCTTCTAGGGTTCTGGTGGTTGGGGATGGTCTAACGTATTTAGGCCTTTATTGTTCAATCACTAACATATCAATATCATGTTAAACTTGTCAGTGACAGCTTAGGGATCTCTTATTAGCATGTTTTTCTGGTTTTCTTGCCCAAGACTAGAGTTTATCTGCAGTTTACAGGCCAAGAGGCCATTATTGGGACAGAAGGCCATTTTAGTAGGCCCTAGCTGGCTTCTCCTAATTTAACATATAGTCCCTGGAAGTGACCTTAATTAATTTAGAAGGCAGTTTTTGCAAGTTTCTTTTCTGTTTGCCTTTTTCATCATTAATTCTGGTTTCCCATTTATTGGTGCCTTGCACTAGTCACTTTTATACCTATCTGCTATGCTAACTGGTGGGTGGTTGGTACGCCATAACAAGATACAGTGTTAACACACAGAGAAAACCAAGAATCTCTTAAATGCTAAATTCATTGCCTTTCTTTCAGTCCTTCTCTTTGCCTTCCCAACTAAGTCCAACTATTTTCCCAACTAAGTTTGCCTTTCATCTTTCTTTTAAGGGTACCAACATCTCAGCTAGTCAGTCTTATAAACTTGAAGTTATAGTTGATTCTCTTACACCTGAAAATGCTCAATGATACATACTTAAGTATGCATAATCCAATCAGTTAAGCATCCATTAAGCACTTATTAAGCACTTACTAAGTACCAGATAATATAACTCCTAGGGACACAAAAGAAGGCAAAAAACCCTGAAATAGTCCTTGCCATCCAGGAAATTACATACTAATAGGAAAAACAAGATGTAAATAAATAAGTACATTTAGTAAATGAGCAACCATTTCAACTGCATGCTATTGGACTTCTCCATCATGTCTTTATGGCCAAGGAAACTCATCACTAAGAAATTTAATCACCCTGAAAGACTGAACCAGTCTTAGCGCTCACATCTCTGCAGTGCCCTCTGACCTTCTGAATGGATCTTTTGACTCAAGGCCAGAGCTATGTGCTCTACAACCTCTACTTAAGGAGGAGGCCCAGAATAGTGTTCTCCCCACTGGGACAAGGGGGAGGTAGAGTGTAAGATGTAAAAACAAGGTGGCAGGGGATAGGTTATGAAGAGTTTTGAATTCCAAACACAGGATTTTATATTTGATGTTGAAAGTGATAGGGAGCCCCTGGGAGTTTAACAAGTAGGCTAAACAGAAGACGTTATATTTGATCTTGGAAGTGACAGAGAACAACTATACTTTACTTGGGGCTTGAGAAGGGGGGAGTAAATAAGTTTAGTAAATAAATACCCATTTCAGCTGCATTGGTATTTGACTTTTCCATCATGCCTTCATGGACCAGGAAACTGTTCATTGAGGAATCTCATTATCCTGAAAGATTATATCAGCCTTAGTACTCACATCACAGCAAATCTCTCTGCCCCTCTGAATATCATCATATCTTCACTTTAGAAAAATCATTTAGGCAGCTGAGTATAGTATGGATTGGAGTAAGGAAAATCTTCAAGCAGAAAGATCAATTATAAGGCTATAGTAATAATTTGAGTTCAAGATAATGAGGGCCTTATATAAGATGGTAGCTGGGTGAGTGGAGTGGAGGGAAGTGAAGGGAACATATATGAAAAATGTTGTAAAAGTAGAAATGACAAGATTTGGCAGCCCACTGAATATGCTATGAGGATGAATGAATGGTTGAAGATGATATTGAAGTAGGAAATCTAAGTGATGGGGAAAATGGTGGTACCTTAATGATATTAAGGAAGTTCCAAAGACTGGTTGCTTGGAGGGGAGAATAATTAACTAGATTTTGGACACATTGATTGAGATGTTTATGAAATATTCAGTTCAAAATGTTCTACAGGCAATGGAAGATACATAATTGGAGTTCAGAAGAGAAACTAAGGTCAGATACATAAATCTAGGGATCATCTTCATTGGAACCCTTAGGAGGTCATGAAATCAACAAATTAGAATAGAGAGAAAGAGAGAGAAAAGAAGACAAAGACCCAGATATAGCTTGGGGTGGGGGGAGGGATACCTACAATTAGGTGATACAACAAAGATGAAGACCCAGCAAAGGTAACTTAAGATCCATGAAAATGGGAGGAGGAGAATCAAGAAAATGTAGTGTCACAAAAATGGAGAGAAGAGAAATTATCCAGTTGGAGAATATGATCAATAGCATTAAGTGCTACAAAGAGGTCCGGAAGGAAAAAGATGGAAAATCATTAGGTTTGGTGATTAAGAGGTCATCAGTAATTTTGGAGAGTGCACTTTCAGTTGAATAATGAAACACCCTTCTCCCTGATATTACAAAAATTCACTGAAAATAATTTCTTTATACTTCAGATTTGTACTATGGCCTCCATTTCTTTTTTATCCCGAGTTTTATCATTAGGATGATCACTTTCAATATCTAAACGTAGGTAAGCCCTAGCCCACTTTTCCCTATGCTGTGTGGCTACTATTGTACATTGGGCTTCCTATACACAACAATGTGGCATGACAGCTCCCCACCCCTGGCTAATATAACCACCAACCTTCAGAATGTGCCAAATTGAAAAACCAAGGTATGTACTCTGACTGCCTGAGGAGTTTGAGACTAAACTTAGTGCCAGTGACTAAAGTTTCACCTGTACAACCTTCACATTAAGTGGTAGAACAAAGTCTCTAATTATGAAGCTTTGGAATGTGGTTGCTCCATGGGATTCCAAACTGTGTACATTGAGAAGAGCTGACATCCATAGGCTAAAATGGTTATGATTTAATTTCCTTTGTTTGGGTTTTCTAAATTGCACCTTAGTAGGATTGCCTGCAGGTACAAGTACATAAAGTTAACACGTTTCTCTTCCTAAGTAAAACATTTAACAAGAGCAGCAATTAAGAACATAAACTAATATATTAAACCCCACTGGGGAAGACCAGTTAAGATGAATTGGGAAAAAATTCCTCATTGAAAAGAATTATCTCTATTTTAATTCAATTCAATTACATTGTCCTTCAATGAGGCCACTACACTACTATATGTGAAATATAAAATGTGAAATGAATTGTGCCAGATATTGATAAGCAGATATATAAACTAACATAGAATTGTAGGACTTAGAGCTAAAAGAGCTCCTCGATGACATCTAATTCAATTTTATATATTAGGAAACTGGAGCTCAAGGGATTGAAGTGACTTACCCAAGGTCACAGAGGTAGTAAGCTTCAAAAGCAAGGATATGAGACCATTTCCACTGATTCCAGAAAATGGGCTTTTCTCACTGTACATGTAGCATAGTGTAGATGAAAGAGGAAAGAGAATTGGACTCCTGGCTCCACCATTTACTAAGCCATATGACTATGAACAAGTTGCAAATATCTGTAAAATAGGCGTAAAAATTCTTAAACCATCCAGAGCTGTGACCAGTAATTTCTGGGACAATTTCTGATGATGGCTGGGAAGGGAGTATAGTGATAGTGGGGAAGTAGCACATTCCAGGACTAAGGTTTCTAAGCTGTTTAAGACAGGAAGACAGTCTCTAGGGGACTGGAGAGGTGGGGGGAGGCTCAAGCTGGTTAATCAGTGTGGATGGGGAAAGGCCTGATTGCCCTGCTCTACATACCAATCTGGTACTACCTGTATACTCATGGGGTAATCTCATCAACTTCCACGACGTAATCTTTATGCAGATGATTCCTATATCTATATACCTAGACCGAGTTTCTTCCCTGAACTCTAATATTATTTCAACAAGTGTCTTATATCTCAATTTGGATGTTTCATAAGTATCTCTTTCTTTTAAAAAAATTTATCCCAAACTGTGTATTTTGAGAAGAACCTAAGAAATAAAGCAAGTATTTCTATAATAGTAGGATAGAAAAAAAATAGATGACGGTATATGAAACTACAAACCTATTATGTACAACTTTCTATTCCTTTTAAATATGTGATAGCTAATCTTTTTCATTTTTAATACCAGTGACCTGGTTTTCTTCTCTCTTCTTTTAAATCAAATTAACCATTGTCTCATAGGTATATCAAACTCAACATATCCAAAACAAAACTCATTGAATTCCCCCCTAAAACATTCCTCTCTTTCCAATTTTCCTGTTACTGTCAAGGATACCACTATCTTTACAGACGTGTAGGTTCCCAACTTTAATGGCATCCTAGACTCCTCATTCTCCCTCACCCTACATATCTCATTCATTGCCAAATCTTTTCATTTCTACCTTTGCAACATCTCTCATATATGCCACCTACATTCCATCTATATAGTCCTAACCCTAGTCCAATCGATCATTCAGTCAGTCAGTTAACATTTATTGGATATCCACTATGTGCCAAGCACTGTGCTAAGCCCTATCTAGGCCTTAATTTCCTCTCACTTGGATTATTCCAATAGCCTTCCATTTATTCTCCCTGACTCAAGACTGCATACTCCAACCTCAGTCAATTCTTTACTCATTCACAGTTCTAATCCTATTACCTCCTTGCTCAATAAACTCTAGTGACTCCTATTACCTCAGATATGAAGTTCTCTGTTTGGCATTTAAAGCCATTAACAACCTGGCCTCATTTTACCTGTCCACCCTTCTTAAACATTCCTTCCCTCCATGCACTCTATGAAGCAGTTAAATTGGCATAAAATGCCTCTATGACACTACATTTCCTTTCCATTGTGCCTGGAATGGACTCCTTCACTACCTCTAATTCCTAGCTTCCCTGGCTTCCTTTAAGCTGGAATTCAAACCTCCCTTTCTGAAAGAAGTTTTTCCCACTCTTGTTCCCTTCGCCATCATCTTTCTCTCTGAGGTTATCTTCTAAGTTGCACTGCATATAGTTTGTTTGTATGTAAGTATTCTCATGTTGTCTCTTCTGTTAGAATTCCTCAAAAACAGGGACTGTGTTTTCTGTTGCCTTTCTCTTGTTTTCCTTTCTTTGTAGCCTCAGTGTTTAGCAGTTTTGGCCTCAGTGCTTGTTAACTGGTTGACTGATCCATTCCATACAAATCCTAAGCAATCCAAATTTGACTAGACCAATGAATCCACTCCACTTTACATTTTATAGACATTTCAAATTTTAATGTTGGAAGAGCTCTTAAACATTATCTAGTCCAACACCTTCATTTTATAGATGAGGAAACTGAGACTCATAAAGGTAAAGTGTTTTGCCCAAGGTCATACTGATTAGCGAAGAGTTGCCAGAGCCAAGATTTAAACAAACTCATACTCCCAACCAAAATTTTTTCCACCTTACTGTACTACTACTAGTACTATTTGTACTAATATAAATTTTGTTGTATTTATATCAATAAAAAGTCAATAGAGTTGTAGAACATTATTTAAGGACTTTGTTGCTGCATAAATTATCCTAGATTAACCCCATTCTATAGTCTACTGCAGAATATATCTTGTTCAGTTGTTTTTCAGGTGTGTCTGACTCCTTATGACCCCATTTGGGATTTGCTTGGCAAAGGTACTAGAATGGTTTGCCATTTCCTTCTCCACCTTATTTTACAGATAAGGAACTGAGGCAAACAGGATTGAGTTACTTGCCCAGGGTCACTCAGCTAGGGAGTGGCTGAGGCCAAATTTGAACTCATGAAAATGAGCCTTCCTGACTATAGGTCCAGTACTCTATCCACTGTGCCACCTAGCTGCCCCAACAGAGTACATCTATGAGATCTAAAAAGGATCAAATCACCAGGTTCTTATGGAATCATGAAACATCTAATTGTTATAGAATTGTAGACCACCCACTGTCAAGTGAAGAGGTACTGCTACGAGCCCTGAGTTCAGGTGGTCAGGCCGATACTTCTTGGTAGAAATCCAACAGATCAATAAGAACTTCCCATAAAAATTGGTAAATGGATATTGAGGATATTGAGGCTCTTTATAAAACTGTGACTCTCATTATATGTATAATGGGAAAATAACGTTGGTAGGACCTTATCGCATGTAGAAACCAGCCCTTCTATCTGGGAGCGACCTTCTCATTCTCTCACAAGGTGTGCCTTCTGCCACATCCTTAAGGCTGTGGTCTCTGGACTAGGAGTTTACTAGACTTCTATCAGTGTAATCACTAGTTGATTAGGAGTTTGGAACCAAACCTTTATGATACAGAAATTCACAAGAAGTAAAAGCAGAGTCGTAATATTGTACCACAATATTCTCATGCATACCAAGGCCATTCCTTAGCAAACTGGAAAGTTTGAAGTTTAGTGTTGACATGTCCAGCTCCCTCTGAAAGTGCATCCTCTCAATACTCCCACTCAAATTTTTTTAGTGCTTTACAAAGTGAGAAAGCAGTTTCTTCACTCTGTCTCTCCTGACCTTAACAGTAGTGATAGGTGAGACCTGGAAATGTTCCCAGAAAATAATCAGCTAGATTATTATACGTCATCGTCATTGTATCATCATGATCACTTAACCTCTGCTTGCCTCAGTTTCCTCAAATATAAAATAAAGACAGTAACAGTACCTATCTCACAGTATTACGAAGAGGATCAAATGAGATAATATTTGTAAAGTACTTAGCACAGTGCCTGCAATGTAGTAGGCGCTATATAAATGCCTATTCCCTCTTCCTATGTAAAAACCAACTGTATCAATAAAAATTTATTTAGAAAAACCATGCTTCCATACTTCATGCTTATAAATTATAATTTTTTATTTGTGACATAAGAGACTGGAAACCAACCAGATTCTTAAGTCACAGGCAGAGATATGTTCATGCAAGAGGTTTGGCCAAAACAGATATAAATTATAAGCATGAAATATGAAAGTTTCCAGAGAAAAGGGGGAGGTATGTTAGGCCAGAAGAAGGGGCTCACACAGCATCCAGATGAGAGGCAATTTGCTTCAAGCGGGTCTTCAGAGTCTCAGAGCTACAGTCTCCAGAGGGTTTTGGATTATCAGATTAGTACAAGCAATTTAAAAAAATAAATTTGATTAAAATATTGTTTTTATATGGGGAAAGGAAATAGGTATTTATTGTCTCATTAAATCTTCACAACAGTGCTGTTAATATCCCTATTTTACATTTGAGGAAACTGAGGCAAGCAGAAGTTAAGTGACTTGTCCAAGATCACACAAGTCTGGTAAGACCTTGAACTCAGGTCTTACTGACTCAGCACCAGTGTTTCATCCACTACACTACTACATTGTCTACTATATCATTCCTCTACCCCTTTCCAGAGAGTCATCCCTTAAAAGAAGGGGGGAAAAATGATGGAAGAAAAAAAAGCTTAATGAAATTAACCAACATATGGAAAAAGTTCTGATGTTATATGCAGTGCTTCATACCCATGATCTCCTACAGCCTAGTGCAAGCATGATTACTCCCACTTTATGAATAAGTAAACTGAGATTTAGAAAAGTTAAGTGACTTTCCCACAGAGATGTGGCTACCTGTCAGCAGAGCTGGCACTTGAACCCAGAGCTAGTAGTCTTTCCTCTTTACAATAATGGCTTCCAGCAGTCTGTGCCTCCCCCTCACTAAACTCCCTTCCCCCAAGTGGTCAGAAAAGTCCAGAAAAGTCTAATACAAAAGATAGCAATAAAGACACCGGACAGACAGAATGAACTTCTTTTGGGAAGCAAACAAGAGTAGAGTATAATTTGAAACAATGGAAAATCCTCTGAATGTTGGTAGCCAAGGAACAGCTACCAGTAGGTTTGTGGGGACTGAAGCAGACCATAAGGCCGAGGCCCCACTGCAATTAGAGACAGGCCTTGTAGGAGGCAGCTGTGGACTGGATCCCAAAGAACTTCAATAGAATTGCCAGGCAAGGGCTCACCAGTCCCATGGCGATCTGTGCTGACCTGTTTGTCCACTCAGGAAATAAAAGCCTCAGTAGCATCACTTTAGGCTGTCCTGAAGGACAATGACCCATCATGAAAAGAGTTAAAAGAGTCTGCAGAAGGGGGTATTGGAGGCCCACACAGTGGCAATTCAGGCTCTTTTGGAAGCAGTTAGCTCATTAAGCCCCTCTTCTTCAGCTCATCCTGCAGAAATGCACCTGCTTCCCATCTGCCATCCCAAACAGCAAGCAGTAGAGTGACTTCACACTGTTACTTTTATAGTTTAGCTGTGGCATAGAGTTATTTTTCAAGAGAAGCAGCCGTGGACCGTCTCACTCTCTCTGAAGGATTCTATTAAAACTGTATTAAAAAGCGTGGGATCCAAGCAATTTCCTTCATCAAATTAAAAGGTCGTGAGTGGTATCCATTCCAAGAAGATTGGGCTCCCTCCTAGCATCTGACCAGAAGCATAGAAAAAGGATATTTTTCCTTTCCCCCTGAAACAAGAGTCTAATAGCCGAATCCAGAGTTGTGGCTTAAAGTAGTCGAACCAAATTTATTCCTCTATAAAAAGAATTGCAGTCTCTGTCAGGAGAGTGGGATGTACCATAATTTTCTGTGTGCTCAACCATTGCTTCTTTTTCTTTCTTTCCTTCTTCCCTCCCTTTTTTCCTTCCTTTCTTTCCTCTCTCTCCCTTTTGTCCTTCCTTTCCTTCCTTTCTTTCCTTCTTTCCTTCTTTCCTTCTTTCCTTCTTTCCTTCTTTCCTTCTTTCCTTCTTTCCTTCTTTCCTTCTTTCCTTCCTTCCTTCCTTCCTTCCTTCCTTCCTTCCTTCCTTCCTTCCTTCCTTCCTTCCTTCCTTCCTTCCTTTCTTTCTTTCTTTCTTTCTTTCTTTCTTTCTTTCTTTCTTTCTTTCTTTCTTTCTTTCTTTCTTTTGTTCTTTCTTCTCTAATTGTATATCCTCAAACAGTTCATTCTACTCTATAGCTTAAAGAGAGTTTCCTTTGAACAGGTCTACCATGGGCGTGAGCATATTTTTGAGCCAGGGGAACATAGCTCCTGGTAAAAATACTGTCTACAGAATAATGTGGGTAAATCATGAGAGTTTTCCTTTCACTTCTCTTCACAGATGTTGCCATATTTTCAGAAGAGAGAAGCTATGTGTAATGGGTTGCCTCTCTCACATATGCCTGCTACCTTCCAAATAGTAAGGGGACAGAGTGGAAACAAAGCTATTGGTAACTTACTCTTTTGCTTATGGTGGTTAAAAAGCTTGAGAATGCAACCTCTTTTCACTGGGTAGGGATTGTGCTCCCCATTTTATGAGAAGAGAAACTGAGGTACCAAGCAGTTCCATGATTGGCCCAGGATCACAAAGAGAGTCAGAGTCAAAATCCTCCTAGTCTGGGCTGCTTCTGTTGAAAAATGACTGTGTGCCCCAGCAAAGCTATAAAAGTAACAGTGTGAAGTGATTCTATCCCTACTAGACAACTGCCCCCTGATGTGCTTAGCCATTAGACACCTGCTCTTTCATGCTTGGTCATCTCTGCCTGCATTAACTCCCTGGCTTCGGCCCCTCCCCACACGTCCCCCCTGGTCCCCAACCCCCACTCTCCAATCACTCTATGTACTCAACATGGGTAGGTGAAAACTCTCTGTCTTTCAACATCCTCCACATCTTCTTTCATTGCACACATGCTTTTCCTGAGACCTCCCCGAACTTCCTTGTTCTCTGCTTATTTGATTATTCTATTGTCAACCCAAACTTGCTGGTTCTATAGAGCTGGGAAAGCATTTCCATTATGTGTTTTTAATTATTCAGAAAGAGACAGAGAGAGAGAGAGAGAGAGAGAGAGAGAGAGAGAGAGAGAGAGAGAGAGAGAGAGAGAGAGAGAGAGACAGACAGACAGACAGACAGAGACAGAGACAGAAAGAGAGAGAGACAGAGAGAGAGAGGGAGAGAGAGAGAGACAGAGAGACAGAGAGAGAGACAGAGAGACAGAGAAATAGAGAGAGAGAGAAAGAGGGGGAGAGAGAGACAGAGGGGGAGAGAGAGACAGAGAAAGAGACAGAGAGAGAGAGAGAGAGAGAGAGAGAGAGAGAGAGAGAGAGAGAGAGAGAGAGAGAGAGAGAGAGAGACTTGAACTGAAATTTATCACTGGTTTCCTCTACCCCAAGGAGAATGAAGTTGAATACAATTTCATTTTGAGATGTTGATTCTCTCTCTGCGTTATTATTCAGATATTTTTGGAGATTGCAGACTCTTAGGGTTTTCAATATCTGAAATAGACCTTGAACTGTTATCCTCAGCTGATAACTTTTTTTTGAAAACATGGACTGATAATTTTTCCCCCAGCATTTTCAGATGCCAGAAATGCATTGAACCATTTCAGGGATTATAGCATTAGGTCAGGAGTCCAAGAAAGGAATAGTTTGAAGAAAAATTGATTCTCAAATCATAAGTGTATACTATGGATTAGAAAATTAGTACTGTGAACCCAAAGGGAAAAATGATTCATTATTTCAAACAGGGCCAGGAAGCTTCATGAAGGTGGGCACAATTCCATTTTTAAACCCATCTGCTAAAATAGAGAAGTATATTTCACAACCATTCTTACATTATAAATAACTAAATTAATTTGAGGAAGTTTTTCATTGTGTTGTGGTAGTTTTAAAATACTACAGTCTATTTCAAAAAAAAAATACAAGACTATGGTTACTAAGTAGGCATTGACCTGGGCAAATGATTCTGCCTTTCTGGGTCTCAGTTTCCCCATTCTTAAACTGAGGGACTTGGGTCAGATTATTGCTTCTTAAACTATGGGTCTTGATCCCATATTGAGTCATGAAAAATTTGGCAAAAGTAAAACGTTTCTGATGATGACCAAAAATTAATTCAATATCAAATGGATAATGAATCTGAGGTATTTCTGGCAGAACTTGTCCAAGTTGCATCAGAAGCCTTGGTTCTGAATACAATGATGCCACTTTGCACTGTGTGTACCCTCAGGCCACACAACACCAAGGAGGCTTCCAAAACAGGAAAAGAGGTCATGAGTGGAAAAAGTGTAGGAAGTCCTGGGTTAGGTTATCCTTAAGATCCATTCTAATGCTGTGACTCCATGATCTGATTTAAATTTACAAGACTTCTTTAGGCTCCTATTAGGGATAAAAATAGTAAGAGGATTAGAATAAGGGTTGGACCTGTGATTTCCCTGATAGAGAGAACCTGCTGGTAAGGAAAATGAGGCTTCTGCCAGTACAGTACCTTCTCCTCTCTTCAATTTATACTTTAACATGTTGCCTAGAGGTTTAAGAGGCTAACTGACTTGTCCAAGGTCACTATTCCAGCATGTCAGAGGTAGGACTTAAACCCAGTTCTTCCTAACTCCAGGGTCAGCTCTCCATCTGCTAGGAACTTAATGGGGAGGGGAATTAATTAATTAAAAAAAGACAGGTTCCAGGTTGTGGGGAAGCAAGATTAAAGGAGAGAATATGTACTGTGTGATATAAATAACAATTTGTTGTAGTTGTTTAAACATGGTAGATGTATGTGTAAGAGAAAAAGGATATGTAGAGAGTGCTGTAAGAATTCTGAGACATGAAATTCATTTCAGATGGATGATCAAATAATGGATGATCATGGAAGACTTTTGAAATGGCTTTAGTATATTGTAAAGAATTTTAACAGTCAGAGATAGGGTAAGTAAGAATAAAGCATAGGAAATGATCATCCAGTGGATAGTGAATTTTGGCCAAAGGGTAGAGTATCCAATGGGGAGTAATATGAGATAAGGGTGCACAGGTAGGTTGAAATCAGATTGCAGAAGGCCCTGAATATCCTTTGTTGAGTGGACCACACAAATGGCGATCTAAAAATGGAAGAACGTAAGAGCCCAGATCCAAAGACACTGGGCAGCTTACCCTCGTTAACAAAGACTTCATTATAGGCAAGTGGAATAAGTAACTTCCTACATAGTACAATTTCTCAGACACTTGGGTTCCCTTAACCCTGCACAAGCATGAACTTGAGGATTGCAGCTGCTACTATTTTTATTGACAGAGAATAAACTGTTTCATTCCTCATTTAGAGAGAAGCCATAAAATACTAATCCCATAAGGAGAGGTAAATAACAAATTGGTCTAAATATATAGTAAAATATAAATAAGGGTGTCACCTCCAGACTTCTAAGTTCTCTCCACATACACAATCAGTTGCCAAATTGTATTTGTTATTTCTTTTTTCTATACATCTTGAACAGGATTGTTTCTGCCTACTAACACAGCCACTACCATTGAGATTTCATCACTTCTCACCTGGATCATTTTTAAATTTTTTTAAATTTTTTACTATTATTTAAATATATTTATTTACTATCTTGTTTTCCCCAAGTACATGTAAAGACAATTTCTAAAATTCATTTTTTTTTAAATTTTGAGTTCTAAATTCCCTTTTTGCTTCCTTTCATTGAAAAAGCAAGAAATCTGATATAGATTATACCTTGTGTAGACAGACCAAACACATCTCCACACTAGTCATGTTGTGAAAGAAAACACAGACCAAAAATAAAAGCCAAGAAAAACAAAAAAAAAATTTTTTTTAAAGTGTACTTTGATTTACATTCAGTTCTTTCATCAGTTCTTTCTCCGTCAGTTCTTTCTCTGGAAGTGGATGGCATTTTTCATCATAAGCCCTTGGAATTGTCTTATGTCATTGTATTGCTGAGAAGAATTAAGTCATTCACAGTTGATCATCATACAATTCTGCTATAATTGTGTATAATGTTCTTGTTTTGTTCATTTCACTTTGTAACAGTTCATGTAAGTCTTTCCAGGTTTTTCTGAGAGCATCCTACTTATCATTTCTTATAGCACAATAGTGTTCCATCATAATTACATACCTCAATTTCTTCAGCCATTCCCCCATTGATGGGCATCTCCTCAATTTCCAATTCTTTGCCACCACAAAAAGAGCTACTATAAATATTTTTGTACATATGGGTCGTTTTCCTTTATGTTTTTTATCTCTTTGGAATATAGACCTAGTAGTTCACTTGGACTATTGTAATGGTTTCTTATTGGTCTCTCTTCCTCAAGTCTCACTCCACTGCAGTGCATCCTCCTCAAAGCTGCCAAAGTGATTTGCTAAAGCACAGGTCTCACTATTGTCATGTTCCATCTCCCTCATTCCCTCTACCCAACCCAATAAACTCCAGTGGCTCCCTATTTTGTCTAGAAGCAATATAAACTCTTTTTTGGCATTTAAAGTTCTATATAACCTGACCTCTTTCTATCTTTCCAATCTGTTTGTTTGTTAATTGTTGTTTTTATTTTTTATTTTTTAAAATACCATCACTCCCCATTGCATACTCTTTAATCTGTCTAAGCTGACCTACATAATGTTCCTTAAACACAAAAATCCACCTTCCATCTCCATATCTTTACACTGCTTCCTCTCCATGACAGAAATATTATCTCTCCTGTTCTCTGACTCATAAGCAGTGACTTCTTCTAAGTCTCAGTATGTTTCACCTTCTCAATGAGACTTTTTCCAGCCCTTGTAGTTGTCAATTCTTTCCTCCCTAAGATTACCTTCCATTTATCTGAAATTTATCTTCTATGCACAGATCTATGTGTATGTTTTGCCCCCCTCTTTAGAATGTAATGTCCTTGAGGACAGGGACAGTTTTTGATTTTTCTTTGCATCTCCAGAGCTTAGGAGAGTTCCTGGAACATAGTATGGTGTTTAATAAATACTTGATGATTAACTTTTTGGTCAATTGACTGAGCTAAGCATTAGAGTGGTTTGTAATAAGAGAGCGAGGAAAGAGACATTTCCTGGGCTGTTCTTCCATAGGGAGAGGGAGGAGAGAGTAAGAACACAAACAGGAGCTTCTGGATACACAGAAGATAGCAAACTGTATAGAAGTGTATTGGATTAGAATTTAAGAAACTTGGATTCTACTCCTGGCTCTAGTGAACCTAATGAAATAACTGGATAATCTGTGGCAGATGACTTCCCCTTTGTGAGTTTAGCAGCCTCACCTTTAAAATGAGTAATTGAAGTAGATGTCATAGCAAAAATATCAAGAAGGAACCTGAATGATATTACTTAATGCAGCTCCCTCTGTTTTCAGATGAAGAAACTGAGCCATGAAAAAGTGAACTGACTTTCCTGGTCGCACGTCTAGTAAGAAGCAGAGTTGAGATGGCATCCAGTTTCTCTGTTTAATCTAAGCTTTTGGTTTGGTTTGGTTTGGTTTGTTGTTTTCCCCATTTGCCCAACCTGATATGATTCTTCTAGAACACGCTCACATTCTATAGTTCATTTTTCCTTCTAGTTTTGAATTTATAATAATGAACATACTTTAAAACTTTCTTTGGGCTAGTCCTGTGTTTCTGGAGGCAAGGCAACAGGATTCAGATAGAATTAATAGCTACCACATATGTCATCCTAATTGACCAGACAGCATACTTTCCTTTGTTCTTGACCTTTACCAGTAGGTTTTCTTCTTAATGTTGTCAACATCCTCACCTGCTGCTGTAAACTTGTTCTTAAATTCTGGGGGTATGGTGGAAAGAATGGAGGGGAAGGAGATGAGTTCATGAGGAAGGTTTAAATTGATTCCACTGCTCTTGAATACTTCAGTGGTTTAGGATTTTCTTAATATTCTCCTTCTATCGATATAGAATGCATCCTCTCTAAGACTTAGGAGATAGCTTTTGAGAGATTCTTTGCCTTAAACGTTATTCACCTTGCAACTTACTTGTTGATAAGCCTCTCTGAGGCCTGTCATAACATCATACATTTTGAACTAGAATGGTGTTTAGATGTTATCTAGTCCAATCCTCTCATTTTGCAGATAAAGAAACTGAGCCCTGAAAGTTTAGGTGACTTACCCAAGATCACCCAGGGAGGAAAGAGCAGAGATGATGTTCAGACCCAGGTCCTCTGATTCCAAGCTTAGTGCTTTTTTTTCCTATTATACCAATTTAGGTATACAATTACAAATAGCCTGTGTGAAGGATGAAGTAAGTCCATTTCAAGCATTTTACAACCTTTGTTCCTGCCAGGGAAGAGGGCGTTGTGGCTCAAATACTGTGTGTGAGGGAGAGAGAGAGCTGCATGCAAATGACACAGAATACACAGGTATACCTTGGTTCTTTCGTGCTTGAAGAGAATGCAGATCCCAGTACCAGAGTTTTGTGGAAAGCTTCCACTGACTAGAGAATATTTACTCTATAGCAAGAGATGCCATGGGATCATTTGGAAGGACTGTATTCTTTTGGTCTAAAAGGGGGAGGGTCAGCTAGGCTGCAAAACTATGGGAAGCAGACTTTTCAATGCGAAGTGTGGGTGGGTCTAAGACTAAAAGCTAAATGTGGGTGGGACATGTTATTGATTGGTGAAATTGTTTGCAGGCCTTTTGGTGAGAAGTCTAAGATATAGGGCTACTTCTATATAACCACAATAACCAAATTCTTTCTAATTTAAAATCATACAGCCCCTATCCCACCCTGAAATTATTGGGACAGTTACTTCAGAGCTCCACTTAATTTGACCTGGTAATTTTAGTCAAAATGAAATCAAAGAACAGTATACCCCACTGAGTATTACTTTTGTATTTTAAATATCTAATTTTAGTTTTTAAAAAATTTCTTGTTTCTAATTTGGCCCCCCTCAACCCAAGCAATGGCTATTTGCAGCTGTAGATGAACCCAGGAGAAAAAAACCTTAACATTTCAATTTAAAACATAATTATTTGATATTTTTCTTCAACCATCTCTGTTCTCCCACAATCCTAACACTCAGTGAATCCTCATGAAGACAGTTCAGTTAGAGAGAGTCTTCATTTGAGAACATATATATGGATATAGAACAGCCTATCTACAAACATTTTTTTTTGCTAAGTATAAATAAGTTTTCCCACCAGAGACTTTCCTTTCTGCATTGCTACAATTAAAAATGGGGACATTCTAATGTATGTTTGATGTGTTTTAATTCACCTACTGAAAAGGAGTAGCAATTGTTAACATCAAAATTTGCCTGTGCTAAAGCATTCTTTGGATCTTTCCTCCATACAAATCCCAACACTTCCATAGAATTAGATTTGTCATGTGGGATATTAGAGGTTGTCATAATGATACAAAGTGTATCCATTCTTTTCTTTCTCCTTCCTTCCTTCCTTCCTTCCTTCCTTCCTTCCTTCCTTCCTTCCTTCCTTCCTTCCTTCCTTCCTTCCTCCTTTCTTCCTTCCTCCCTTCCTCCTTTCTTCCTTCCTCCTTCCTTCCTTCCTTCCTTCTTTTCTTCCTCCCACTCTTCTTACAAAACTCCAAGAATGGAAATCGTATGCTTCTGTCTTGAGAACCTTCTCTATGACACTCTTTATTTTAAAAAAGAATAAAAAAGTCCAGCGTTGAACCTGACCACCACAATGCGGGACAGTATAGGCATATTACTGCCTCATTTAAATAGTCTTGGCTTTGTTTTAGCCCCCAATGTCACAAAAAGCCTTTTCCAGGGCTCCTGGCCTGGGTCAGGATAACACACAAACCTGAATCCCTTCAGTTAAGTGGGTGCTGTTTATTACCAGATCCAGAGAAGCCCAACTTCATTTAAAAAAAGAGAATTTTAAAATTGTATTTATCCTAGGGAAAGGAGGAGGAAAAAGGTGTAAGGAAAGCAGCATGTGGTAAGACACGAGCCATTCTAATCAAGGTTTTCCTCCACAGTTTTCCCTCTTTTGCCAGAGATTCACAAACCCAAATCTTCTAGGAGGGTGGTGCCCCTTTGTAACAGTCCTTTGCTGTGAAAAGAAGAAGGGAAAAAAATCAAGCAGATAGCAAATGTCAAGATGAAAAAAATGTAGCGGAAGAAACTCTCCTAGCCTGATGGGCTCCTGCCATGTGAACACCAGGTGCAATTCCCTAATTCTTAAGACTGCGGGGCATCCTCTCCCTGCTTTGAAAAAGCAGTGATCTCTTTTAGTGTTGAATCGATTAGAGGCCACCTTTTGTGAAAGTGATGCAATCATTGAGGCTTTAATTTATGCGAGGAAATTCTAGTGCACACAATGATTAAATTAAGGTGCACAATGCAGCATTTCTGGAGCATTCCTCCCCCCTCTAGCTGCTACTTTTATCTCTGCTCAGATCAGGACTGCAAAAGATTTGAACACTAGCTTTTATCTCTGAAAAAATGGAACATTTCCACATGTCTGGGGATATTTTTCAGTGGGGTTGGATGTGGGGACCAAAAAATAAATAAATAAAAACTTCTCAACAGCTGACCTCAATGCAGTGCTTCCCTTAAATGCAGTCAGTCATATATCTGAAAGGAACGTAACTTGCTTCATTAAGCCCCCAGAACTGCCTTCCCTGAGACATAGCCCAGCTAAGCTGCACTCGCTATGTTCTCTTTAAAATAACAACATTGAGAAGGCAATGCCTTCCAATGCAGTGACTTGTACCTGAGTTTAGATCAGCTTGGAGATGGAAATAAAAATCCTCTGAACCTCTAGGTTAGGGTCCTCCTCTTTCACATGGAACACAACTGGAATTCAGAGGCCCTCGGTGCACACTCGCCTCTTCCCCCCCTCCATTATTAGCCACCATTTTGCTGCATTCTCAGGATATCAACGAAATGGTGGCAAACGGAAAATCAGAAACACCATTTCTATATTATCAGCTGAGTCTTGCAGACCCAGCTCTCCCTCAGATACATTATTCACCATTCTCCTTCAGCTGAGTCAGGAGGAACCATTAGGGAGGGGCAAAGGGAGGCGCAGCAGGCTGGTTTACAAATGATAATTCAACGTTCGGGAAAGGGGGAGCGTGGTATAGTCAGTTTCTAACATTAGAATGCAGATTTTTGCTATGGTCCTTGATGTCTAGGACTATAAAAAAAAAAAAAGGACGAAGTATCTGTAGCTTCAATTCCCACCCTTGTTTGCGTTCTTTATCTTCTCCCCACTACCACACACCAAAAAATACAATACAAAGCAAAAAACAAAAAACAAAAACAAAACAGCCCTCCCGGGGATGGTGGTGGGGATTCAGAATGTCCAGAGGATGCCTGAGACCCTTCTGTCAGTCCAGCTGGGGACTGCAATTTGCTTTTGTGATTGGTGGGTGACCTTGAATATTTAAGTGGAACATTTCTCCCTGACTCTTACCTACCTTCCTCAGAATTCCTGAACTTTAAATCTATAACAAAGGCATCTCCTCTCTTTGGGGGAGCCTGAGGGTGACAGAATGGAAAATGTTCACCACTTTGGGAAATGGCGGTGCTCCTTCTGAATTAGGACATATCATGCCCAAAGATTGATTCCCAGAGACACTGTGAGCCTTTGCTCATGTCTGGAAAGATGAATTTTTCAGGATGGGAAAGGAAAAAAGGTTGCTTTTGAGGGGAGGTAGAAATGTGTGAAGGGTATGTAGGTACTTTGCCCAGTAAAAACCTCTCTCCCTATACATACATAAATGCATATACATATCATATACACATGTGAGAAGTTTAATGATTACACCTGGCACATATACATGTATATAGACAAGCCTATATGCATAATACATCTACATGTACTAAAAACATATTGAATCAATTATCTCTTAAAGCTTAGTAATGCTGGAAACTTTCAATGTGGCAAAACATCTTTATGTAGAATAAAAATGGAGAAACTGATTATTTAAAAACAGGGCCTTCTCCCCTCATCCTAATAGATCATCTCTAATACATACAAACACAGCATCCCAGGCAATCAAATAAGCATATGGATCAAGGAAATGTTGACCTTGAAGGATTTAATTGCCAGTTCAGTTCTCTCTACAAAATACTATTTCAGGAGGTCTGAACCGATATCTCCTACCTTTTTGATGACCCAAGAGCACATTAAACATGCAGACCCATGAGTACACATAGTACATACACTCTGCTCCAAATGTGATCCTGGAGAGAGCAAACTCCACCCTTCAACTCTTCAGGATTCATTAGGTTGCCTAAGGGCCAGCTCTAGTAGGCTGACCCAGAATACCGGATAACGTAACGAGAGGCAGGCATTGATCAGATCTATGCCTGCACCTGCACCCACATAATTCCTGTGGGATGTTTTCTGTATATCTGTCTGCCTGTCTGTCTCTCTCTCTCCTTCTCTCTCTTCCCCTCCCCCTCTCTTTACACTTTTCTTCTTGCTCTATCCAGCTATTCTGTTCAAAACCACTAGGTGGTGCAAGGGGCCAGACTCGGAGACCTCACTATGGTGATAGTCAAATGAATGCTCAGGTGTCTAGCATTTATTAAAAAATAAAAATAAAATAAAAAAGAATTAGGACTACTGCTTCATCCGAACAGGATCATTTTTTTCACCATCAAATCACAGCCTTATATTTGGCACACTTTTCCTTTAGTTGAGGCTTCACTTAAGATTTCTGTTCTTAAGAAACACAGCTCAAGATTTTTCTGAAATTGCTAAGACTAGATCAGGTAGGCTTTTCATTCCTTTAGCAAACACTTTAGTATTTACTAAGTGTGTGTGTGTGTGTGTGTGTGTGTGTGTGTGTGTGTGTGTGTGTGTGTGTGTGTGTAACTGTAGTTGTAAATCAAGAACACTCTCCAGCCTCAAGGGAATGGTTTGAGTGCTGAACTTTAACACTTGAGGATCTGGGTTTGAGGTCTTACTCTGAGACACTAGCTGTGATGTTGGGTATTTCATCTTATCTTTTTGAGTTTCAGTTTTATCACTTAAAAACTGAGACTCTAAATTTTTTCACTGTGAATCTAATAATGTATTGTGAAAAAAATGCTTTATAACTCTTAAAATGTTATTAGAAATTACTAGCCATGTGATTTTGACCAAATTCCTAAACCTCTCTAAGTCTCAATTTCCTCATTTGATAAATGGACGTAATAAAATTTATACTTAGGAAAAGTAATGTATTTTGTAAAGCAAATACTCTATTTAAATGTAAGTTATTTTATTTAAAAAGGGTAAGAATCAGTGCTAGTGTAGGGTGGGGAAAGTTAACATTATGTTTCATGGAAAATTAACTCATTAAAAAAATATAGCTGTGGTCCCTCATCAATCTGAACATAATCAGGGACTGAGCTATGCTGAGTTAATGAATTTTCTAAGTAAGTGAGGCTTAGTTCTGTATGTACTTTGTTTAACTTAACCAATTGGGACAGAATTTTCAAAAAAGGATTTACTTTCCTGACTTTTTAAAGAGAAGGCATTGAATATGGTTTAACTTTTACTTACATCAATTTTCATATTACACTATGATGCAGTGATGCCCTTAGAGGCTACAATGGTATATATATGGCTGTTTGCTACTGGTCTCAATGACCCCAGACAGCTGTGTATTGTTTAAATTTGACTATCTGTCCTTGGCAATTTTTTTAATCTTCCATTGAAATCAAGCTGTCCGATGTCACTTCTTACCCTTGACAAAGTGCCTGTCTAGAGCTGTATCATCTCTGTTTCCTTCTTTCTCCCCACCCTTATTCATCAGATTGACTTTCACTCTTGATGAATGTCTAGAACATATTGTAAAAGATTGTTTGTGAAAATTTGGAAAGGGAAGTGGTGCTCTACCGGAGGCAGTATGCCTTCATCTCAAGAACAGGCTATTCCAGACTAGCCTCACTTCCTGATTTCACAGGGTTATTAGACTGCTAGATCAGACAAATTCCACAGAGCAAAACACCTTGATTTTGATAAGACATTTGACAAAGTCTCTCAACAGAGAAAAGTGGAGAAGTGACTAGATGACAGGACAGTTAAATATATTTACAACCAATTTGCAGAATGCATCAAAAGGGTAGAATGACTGATCTATAAAATCGTGTGCTGGGATGGGAGGGCATGGGGCAAAATGAAGGGAAAGTTTCTTGCCAAGTACTATACAACAATATTTTTCTCTTTCCTATGTTGTATTTAAAAAGGTTGTCAGTGATTTGTATGAAGCCAAAGGTGGCATGCTCATCGACTCTAAAGATGACATGAAGCTAGAAAAAGACTTCTACTATGTTGGATGTTAGAACTGCAACTCAAGGGGGGATCAATAAGCTGGAATGATGGGATAAAACTAATTAGATGAATTTTAATAGGAAAGGACTGTACCATATGGAGCCATGGATAGCCAACAGTTCATAAGGGGAAATACTAAAGGTTTAGTGGAAAGCAGATGAAATGACTCAACAGTCATGAAAGCTAGTACCATCTTGGATTGCATTAATAGAAATGATTAGAATGAAATACAAGCAGAGGTGTACTCTTAAGTGTTTAACAACTGGCTTTCCAAAAAAAGCAGGATACACTTTTCAATCAATAAATATTTACTAAGTGCCTACAGTGTGCCAGGCACTGTGGCACTTAAAATTTTAAATTTAATGTACAATATTAAGATTTTCTTCAGATTTGTAAGTTTAGACAGCCAACAGATCAATACATCAAGCCCTGATATGGAGCATTTGTTGATCCCCAAGGTGTAAATACACTAAAAATTGAATAATTGTCTCTCCTGAGCCCCTGTGAGCTGACTCTAGCACACCCTTGAATACAAAATACATTCTACTTTGCTCTAGTAACACTACATCTATAGTACTGTGTTTGTTTCTGATTTGCACAGTTTAGGAAGGCTGGACGAGAGAAGGTAAGAGAACTAAAAAGTGTGACTTGCAAAGATTGCTTGAAGAAACTGCACATTTTAGCTTGGAGAAAAGAAGATATAGCAGTTAGAAGGTATTTGGAGTGGCATTATGGAAGGATGATTAGAGTTGTTCTGCTTTGTCCCACAAGGTATGATTAGAAGTAATGAAAAATACTTGTAGAGATTCACATTTGGGATCAATGTAAAGGAAAACTTTCCCCCAGAGTTGTACAAGTGAAATGGGCTGTCTCAAGAGGTCATCAGATTCCTTGGTAAGGGATTTTTTAAGAAGTGGATCACTCCCAAAGAGGTGGTGACACAACCTTAGCCTTATCTTGGATTCCTTCTCCCTTTGCTCACATATCTAATGAGTTACAAATCATGTCATTTCTACATCTACATCTCTGCTTTCCACCTCCCCTCACCCCTTCCTCACACAAGTTCCATGTTGATTTAGGTCCTCTGCTTAGAACTATTTCATCACCCCTCTAATTGGCCTCCCTGCTTAAAGTGTCTCCTTCTCCAGTCCATTTTCATGTACCTACCAACCCCTGATCAAGAAATGTCAGTTGATTCTTACGTATCCTAGGAAAAAACATATTTGGCAATTAAAGGTCTTCAAAACCTTAGACCAAATTACACTTCTAATTCTGTTAGACATTATTTCTCTTCCCATATTATAAAATCTGGAAAAATAAATGTTATATTTGTCCTCACCCATGACATCTCAACTCTCATCTCTGAAACAGTTTGCTCCTGTGAACTCAGACTGGGAGTATATTACCTCCTCACTACCACCTCTTAGAATCCCTTTCCTTCTACCCCTTATAGATTACCTAGCATCCTAAGTATCTTTTAAATGTAACCCTGAAAACCCTAGAGGCTCTTCAAAGGCAGTTAGGTGGCACAGTGGGTAGAGCGCCAGCCCTGGAGACAGGACTTGAATTCAAATCTGGCCTCAGACGCTTACTCGCTGTATGACCCTGGGAAAGTCACTGAATCCTGTTTGCCTCAGTTCCTCATCTGTAAAATGAGCTGGAGAAAAAAATGGAAAACCACTCCAACAGCTTTACCAAGAAAACCCCAAAGGGGGTCGCAAAGAGTTGGACATCACTGAAAATGACTAAATAACAATGGCAAAAAGGTGATTTTGTCTGGCCAAAAGAGTGGGAAGAAAGTTAACCTGTAGTAAAGATGTGGAGGTTAGTTGGGCTCTGGTTTTGAAGGGCTTTAAAAGCCAAACAGAAGAGTTTGTATTGGATACCAACAGCAACACCAACAACAGCAACCACAATTGAATTTTTTTCATTCTTAGAAGGGGTTATTTACCTCTTCAACCTGGCAGAAGTCTAAGTACCATCACAGATGCTTCTCTACTCCGTTGTGCTCAGTTCAATTCAACAAATAGTTAGAAAGCACTTACGATATAAGACAGTAGGCAGTGTGGCAAAGTGCATTAAAAGATGAGATGTCCTTGAAACTAAGAGGACCTGAATTCAAGTCTCGGTTCTGAGATGTAGTGGTTTTGTGATCTTGACAAGCCACTCACTTCTCAGTGCCCAGGGCAACTCTAAGACTTTAAGCTGTTGATCAACATCTGTAGATAGACTTTTCTCATTCTAGAATTACACTAGAATAATTTTTCCGATATATATGTGTATATATAATATAATATAATATATTATGATATGATATGATATAATATAATATAATATAATATAATATAATTAATATAATATAATGGTAGTCTTCTCTAGGGTGTGGGTTGGGGTGAGGGAAGACAAAAGAAATTTACATGATAACTATTATATATTTAAAAGGAATAGTAAATAATAGATTTGAAGTTTCATGTGCAATCATCTTTTTTAATTATACTCTGATATAGAAATGATTTTATTCCATAAATTAACATTAAAATCAAATAGTTTTTTTAAAAAAATTCTAGAATTATACTAATGAAATCATAGATCCAATCCCCATCCCTACTTATATATGTGCATATTTTTCCAGACAGGATACAGGCTTCTTAAAGGCAGGAAATGCTCCATTTTTTTCTTATACTTGGAATACAGTAGACCTTTAATAAATACTTACTGAGTAATTATTTCACGTTTTAGTGAAGATTTTTCTTCAGGCACAGACTACACCAGATGGCTTCAGAGATTCCTTTCTGTTTTGAGAGTCTGTGATCCATGATTCTCTGATGGTCTTGCCCAGGGCAATCCTCCTGGCAGAGGGGCTATAGAAGTGGCAAATACTTCTCAAAGTGGTCTGTCTCCTGGAAGCAAACAAGAAGGAGTTTCGGGGGGATTTCCCGTAAGACTCACTGCAGCAAATAGGAAGCCAGAGCATTTTCCAGGGGGCCTATTTACATTTCACTTTAGACTTTAGGAAACACGTTCAAATATTCTATCTTATTTGATCTTTACTTCATCCCTGCAAAGGACAGCAGTGAATGCATTTGCTAGACAAAAGAGAAAATGCAGCCTTAAAGAGGTTTAGTGACTTACCCAGACGAATATATCTGCTTTGTGGCAGAATTAAGACTCAGTTCCCTATCTTCCGGCTTGTAGCCAGAAAAGCCAGGGCTCCCTGGCCCGCTTTGGGTAAGAGTTTCCAGGACAAGGAGAGAAGATTGCTTCAAGGCGAGGTATTCATTTGTCTTCCTCTTTTCATTCCTCTGTATCCTGGTATCTGAAACCTTATTTCCTTTATAGTTTAGCTGTAATGCCAGTTTTCTAAGAGCTTTTAAACCAACTAAAGTGAAAAAGTATAGAATGACAATATGGTAGAGCTCACATGAGTAATAAACTTGGCCCCTGGGTTAGTAAGAATAAGTATCTTGTAACTGACCCCAGTGGGGATAGACACAGATCTATGTTTGGGCAAAGAAATCTCTCTTTCTTAATTAAGCACTGTAATTAACCCACTCAGCCTGAACATTTGGACCATATCCTCTGTAGGAGGGAGATCGCCATTCTCAGGGAAGGCTTAGATGTATGACCCTGAAAATGAAGAAACTCACCGGAAAGCAGGCTTCATTAAATGTCAGAGGTATGAACACAAGTATAGTTTGATTTCTGAAAATGCAAACCCCATCATCGTTTGGGCTATGGATTCTTTTGTTAGAGGCAGCTGTAATGACCCACCCTACAAGTCTCTGAGTCTTTTCATTCCATATGCCTAAAATATCATTGAATCACAGAATGCTAGAACAAGAAGGGATCTTATCAGTCAACTAACTAGTCCAGTAGCTCCCACAGGGATTTTAGTGTTCCACCTATCAATACTGTCATTTTTCTCTCTAACATATTAAATATTTTTTGTTAAATGGTAAATATGCAAGTATGTATCAAAATACTTGTATTAAATCAAAATAGGCATAATTTGCTCTAAAATTTCCCAACTTTCCTTTATACTCTCCTCTACTCTGTTTTTTGGCATCCTGCTTGCCCTTTAATGCCCAGTTCAAATAAGAAAAGTTATAGAAGGAATGCCAGCGACCTTTTAAAATGTGGGCATCTTCTTCAGATGGTAAAACATCCACCCCCTCAAAAAAAAGTTTTTAGACTTGGGCTCATTTTGACCTCCTGTAGGAAATGATGAACTTTAATCAAGTTTAGACTTGATTTATAGAATTTATAGAATACTTTTCATGTTTATAGAATACTAAGGAGAGGCCTGTGTTTGAGGCTTAGCAGAAACACTTCTTGGTGGTGGGACTTCAGGCAAATCATTTAATTTTATTGAGCCTTTGTCTCTTCATCTGAAAAAATGAGGCTGTTCATATTGGAATATATACTTCGCAGTGTCATTGTAAGGAAAAGGTTTTGTAATATTAAAACATGAAATAAATATGTTATTATAATTATTATGTTGCTTTCCCTGGTTATCTAGTTGGAAGTGACTTTTCCCTTATATACAAAATTCTAATTTACATTTTATTTACCTGTATATGTCTTATCCAAATCCCCACCCCCCTACCCTGGAAACAAAGCCACAAAACAATGACAATAACAAACAAACAAGCAACTAAATTGTGTACTCCTCTGGGGCAGGGATAATGTCTTAGATATCATAGGTAGCTTTGTATATGTATGTGTGTAGTCTTTGGTATCTCTTTGTCAGCTATAGCTGGTCCTAGATAAAAATAAAATTATTTCACATATGGGAAGTGATTTGTAAACCTTAAAGCATTATATAAATACTCATTATCATCATTATTATTTTTATTATTAATAATAAAAGAAACAATTATTAGTGTAGACTTTTAGTTAAGATAGCAAAGAGGAAGAATCGCAGTTATCCTGACCAACATTCCAGCCAATACTAAAAAGAGCACTCAATGGAACACTGATCAAGAAGGCTAAAGAGAAACATAAGTCAGCTTTCCTTCATTTAGTCCAGAACTACAAAGGAACATGATTAGCTGGTGGGCACTGAGAGGGGGAAGGAGGAAGCCAGCAAGAGTGCCAGCCAATGAAACCTAAGGCCAGCAGAATCTTTAGCTGGGCCTGTAGAAACAGCAGAAGACCAGAGACAATTCAGATAGTTCACTGTACAGGAAAGCTGTGCACATCCTTGAAGACGTCTAAGAAATCTGAGGTTGATTTCCCTTTTCTAGCTAGGCACAAGACAGAGTCAGAGCACAGAGTCAGAAGTCCAGATGGACCTTGTGAAGACCTGAGCCCAGTGAGGTTTCAATTTGTGAGGATTAGGTAGTGATCACGCAAAAAAAAAAAAAAGCTAGAGAAAGAGCTAGGACCAGCATGATAATTGAGCTATGAAGGCTGAAACCAGAGACTGTAGTCTCCATCATTCTATCAGAATTACAGTGGTAGTTCTGACAGGCTACAGATTAGACAAAGGACATACCCAAATCAGGCCTGTTCAGTAAAGGAAATGAGATGAAAGAGATGAATAAACAGAAAAAAAACCTCCCAAAATAGAACAAATCAAAGAAAATCCAATGACTTGAAGATTTCATTAGACGAGATCAATTGTAGCAAAATCAGAAGACTGAAAGTTTTGAAGAATATATATATATATACACACATATACACATACACACACGTACACACAAGCACACACACACACAAACACATAGACACATATACGTACTGTCCATAACAACTGACCAGGAAAAAACAAGCTGAAGTGATATAATTTAAAAATCAGTGTGGACTTCCTCAGTACCATGGCCCGACAAAGCACCAGGACATTTTATTTCAAGAAATTGTTAAAAAGACAAACAAACAGCAATAACAATGACAGCAAAACCCTACCTTCTCAGAGATACAGTTTTGTGCAAATCAAATAGGACAAAATAAAATAACTGATTTTCTAGTCATGGATAGTAAAACTTGGATTTTACATCTTTTAATATGTAATTTATCATACTTTGCGTGATTACTTATTTTGCATACTTTGAGATTGAGTACACAAGATTTTGATATATTTATTCCTCCATCATAAAAACTTTTTTAATCGTATTATATGTTAAGCATACCTTTGATAAATAATCCATTTTGCCAAGTCTCAACTTGATTAAATTTCATCATTCCATAAATGGGATCAAAATGTTTAAGTCCAATGAAATTAAAATCTTTTAGGGGATGGATCTGATGAAGATACATTTTACAGATTCATCTGCACTTCTAGGAAAGTTTTTTAGTGTATCTTTGAAAGAAAAAGTGAGTTATGTCAGTAAAGATGGTTTTTTTTCAATCTTCAGTAGCCTAGTGTTTATATTGTATTACTTGTGACAACATTTTTAAAACTGTTCTTCCAATGCCAAGAAGTCTACACTTCCAATGTCAAGAAGTCTATACTTCCAATGTCAAGAAGTCTACTATTGGGGCAGTTAGATAATGCAGTGAATAGAGCACCGACCCTGGAGTTAGGAGGACCTGAGTACAAATCTGGCCTCAGACAGTTGATACTTACTAGCTGTGTGACCTTGGGCAAGTCACTTAACCCCAATTGCCTTGCCTTCCCCCCACAAATTGAACAACAAAAGAAGAATACTATTAAAGAATCAGGAAAAATTCATCTAGTTGCCATATTTCTTTGAAGGTCTTTATTTTATAGTGAATAATTAGATTGTATTGTAGCAATAGTTTCTCAGTTCTCAGTTTTGTTCTCTCTTTTTGTTCAATGGCTATTCCTTTGTGCTTCAGTGTGACTGATCCTATTTCACTGAAGGCTTGAATAATTCTTGAAAAACTTGACATTCTCACACCAACAGCTTCTTCAATGTCTAAGTCATTGAAGTCTTTAAGTACTACAACTTTAAGTACTCTTTAAGTACTACAACTTTATCACATCTCTATAGAGTAATATTCACTTTTTATGTCACCAAATTGAAACAAAAAAAAGAGCAAAATTTGTACATGTGGCACAAAAGCCAGCATGCAACTGACATAGATCTAGCTAAAGATAAAGAAACTAACTCATGACAATTTCATCTGGTTCAGGTAATGTTTTCTGGTTCAAGCTACATTGTTTTCACAAAATAAAACCATATCAAAATTAGTATTTGTCTCAATAATTTATATATCACTATAACTAGAGACTATATAAAATATCTGTTTAATTACCTACTAAGTTACACAGTGGAATTGTGTAAACACAATTACAACAATTCTTCACAGAAATAAAACAAATGATTGAAAACATTTATTGCTCATAATTGAACCATAATAAAAATAAAACACTATTTAAATTAATTTGCAAGTATAGTGTTTAACAATCAAATATGAAAGGATTACAAGTAGAAAAAAATACTAATAAAATTCATGTGGAGCAACAAAGGGTCAAGAAATTCAAAGGACATAATATAGATAAAATGAGAAGGGAGCTGAGCAGTGATATATCTCAAAGCATACCACAAATCATTCATCATCAACATTATGTAGTACTAGATAAAAATTTAAAAAACTGCTCAGTGGAATATATTAGATATACAAGATCTAGAGACAAATGAGCATGACAACACATTATTCAATAAACCCAACTACTGAGATAAAAACTTTATTCACCATTCAACAAAAACTGCTGGAGAAACTAAAACATAGTCCAGCAGAAATGAGGTTTAAACCAGTAATCACACCATATAATAAGCTCCAAATGACCAAACAGTTTGGATATGAAAAGTCACCTAATGAACAAATTAGAGTAGAAAGAAGGCAAATTACTTTAACATCTATGGCTTAGAAGAGAGTTCTTGACCAAATAAAGGTTAGAGAGATTCAGAAATAATAAAAATAACAATTTTGACTACATACCAATTCAAAATATTTTTTATGAATAAAGTCAATGCAATTAAATTAGAAGACAGTTAACAAAAAGTCTTTGTAGCAATTTTTTTCTGATAAAGATCCACTATAACACATGGATAGAAAGAAATGATAAAAATGTATAAAAACATATCATTTTTTAATACACAAATGGTAAAGGGATAAGAACAGGAAGTTTTCAAAAGAAGAAATTAAAACTATTAACAAACTATCTTTTATAAAAACTCCACTTTTCAAATAGTAAGAGAAATTCAAATTAAAACATATCTAAGATTTCATCTTAGGCTCATTAGATTGGTGAAAATTTCAATAACAGAAAATAAATTTTGGAGGAGCTATGGGAAAATAGGCACATTATTTCTTGTCAGTCTTTGAAACTATGGATTATTAACTCCTCCTGTATAGGAGGTATAATCCTTTCCTGGTTTTCTTCCCATTTATTTAAGTGTTCCTTCTCAGTCTTGACCCATGACCTATATAACCACCCCTCAGTTCTTTCATAGCTCATCATCCCTGCACTGGTTACACTTTTCTCTCTTCCTTATCTTGACCCTGGTGAATCACTTTAACTTTTACCTTATTCTCTGTACTCAAATCATTTGCTCCATTTTCATATCACAAATTATACTTAAAATGTTCCAACCTTAAATTACTCTCAACATATACCTCCCTCACTCCTTTTTGTGGGCTACTGAATGGAGCTGGAGGAAATCACAAAACTGTGGACTGGATCCACTAGAAATATGTTACATAATCTCAACTGGGTCCTCACTGACGCAAGGCAATCCTTTTACACCCCCCAATCAAGTCACTATCTCACTACGACAAAGACCATTTCAAAATTTCTTATCTACTTCTTAGGCACAGCAACTACCTGCTACTTCTCAGCTAAAGATCTTACCTCACGCTTCACTGAAAAAGGGCATTTGCTAAAAGTTCCCTCTTCTCCCTTCTTGACCATTTCATATCACTCAGATATCTCCTCCTATGATCTTCACCCCTCTTTCACATGAAGAGGTGGCTGTTTTTCTTGACAAGGCAAGCTGGTCAACATTTACTTTTGCTCCCATCCCCTCCAGTTTTCTCCAGTAGATTGCCCCTTTAATCATCTTTACTCTTCATTTTCTCTTTGCTACCTAAAAATATACTCATGTATCCTCAATCTTAAAAAAAACAAACAAAAAACTAATCTGATCTGACCATTCCTGCTAGCTACCTCCCTCTATTGCTCCTCCTTTCCTTGACTAAACTCCTTGAGAAAGTCATCCATACTAAAAACCTCCACAAGCAGACTTCTCACTTGCTTCTAAATCCTCTGCAATTTGGCTTCCACTCTTGATCTTTTAATTGCCAAATTTAATCATTTTCTCATTTCTCATCCTTTTTGACCTCTCTGCAAGCCATTAACAACATCAATCACTTTCTTCTCCTGAATACTCTTTAATCTCTAAGTATATTCAAGAGACTACTCTTTATAAAGATTTGTTCTATAAAATTTGGATTCAGTCCAAAGATTGCATGTAAGGATCTAGAAGGCCCCTCAAGGCCTCAGTTTCCTCACCCCTGATGGTTATGAATTGAGGGAAAAGAGGACCTATTTTGCCTTCTTAAAAGAATCAGTCTGGAAAAGGAAGACCTACAGAGTTTCTGACCAGCACAGAAAATAGTTGCTATGAGAAGGGAAGGGGGAAAGGAGGAAGAAAGATAGAGGGATGTCAGCCATGGGGATATGGGAAAGTGAGGTGGAAGTGGAGAATGAGAAGCTTGGCTTCTTGATGGTATTGAAATTCAAGGCTAAGAATCTCCAATCATTGAGTTATATCAATATAAAGGGGAACAGGCAGCTGGTGTAGAGGTAGAACAAGTCAGAGTAAAAGGAAAATGGACAGTGAGTAGATTGGCTGAGCCTTCTGATGCAGCAGTTATGGTCTGAGGACACTAGATCAGGGGTGGGGAACCTTGGCCTCAAGGCCACATGTGGCCCTCTAGGTCCTCAAGTGCAACCCTTTGAATTCAAACTTCACAAAACAAAGGGTTGCACCTGAGGACCGAGAGAACCACATGTGGCCTTGAGGCCTCAGGTTCCTCACCCCTGGTAGGTAAGAATTGAGGGAAAAGAGGGCCTAGTTTGCCTTCCCAAAAGAATCATGATTCTGCAAGTAGCCCACCAGATAACTTCATTTAAGGAGAAGTTCATAAGGATTTGATTGAAGGGACAAAGTGTTGTTTGTTTTTTGTTTTTTCCCTAGTTACCAAGGGTTTTGACTTAGCCATTTGCCACATGCGCTTTCTAAGCCTAAAATCACTTTCCCTTGGACTCAGTATGGACTTGCAGAGGAATGTCCTCAAATTATTTTTTCTTTCGATATTTTTTAAAATGAAGGATTATTATAGCTTCTCAGTAAATATCTCTATAAAAGCTATGTGATGTTAATTTGGTCAATTGATATTAGGGAGATATTGACTGATCAATTAGTATTGAGGAATAATAGGTAGGGAAACTCCTAGATCTTCAGTCACCCTGAAACCTTGAGGGAGAAGTCAATTTCCCTCTAGCAGAGAGGCTAGGAGAGTAAAGTCCAAAATCTTAACTATTCATATATACATATATATTACATACTTAAGTATATGTTGTCTCACTGATCAAATGAAAGATCCTTGAGGATAGGTAGTGTTTCATTTTTGTCTTTATATCCCCAGCACTGAGCATTAGACCCAGTGCAAAGTTGGAGCTTAATCAATGCTTCTTGATTGACTGATGAATTTTGTAAATATTTTCAGTAGATGTAAGCTCCTTTTGAAGGCAGGTACTTTCTTTTGCCTCTTTTGGTGTTCTCAGCTTTTAGCACAGTGACTGGCACATAGTAGGCACTTAATTAATGATTATTGATTGATTACCAGAATTAAATCCACATTAAAGATCGTTATCATTATAGTTTTTGTCTCCTTAGAATGCAGAATTCAATCATGAATATAATTTTGGCAATATTTATTTCACCAACAGTGAATTGCAGTCAAATGACTAGTTTAAGACTAGTCTCTATCACATTATAACTATAAGACCTTAAGCAAATCATTCATGGAATTTCATAGCTGGAAGAAACCTTAAAAATCACTGAATTCAATCCTCTCATTTTCAAATTGAGGGGAAACAATGAGACTGACCAAGGGAAATTGCTTGTGTAAAATTAGACTCTAATGTATTAAGAAGAGTTTGAATTTGAACACAAGTTGTCTGGCTCCAAGTTCTCTGGCTCTGCTCTAAAATTTTACTTCTTTGACATGAAATCTCCTCATCTGTAAAATACAAATAATGCTGTTTTTACCAGAGAAGGTAGAATGAGATAATGTACATATAAAGACATATAAAGCTAATTTTCCTCTCAGCATCACCATAACAGCACATGCTAAATGTTGAACCACCTTCAAACCAACCTAACTGGCCTATCATGTAGCAAATACCTGGGTATCATGCCCACAAAATAGTATGAGAGACTTTGTCAAATGCTTTGCCAAAATCTGAGTAAACTATGTCAATAGCATCATCGTGATTTTGCCAGTCTAATAACTCTGTCCAAAAAAATAAGTCAATGTACTCTGCCATGACCTATTCTTAATGAAGCCATGCTGTCTCTATGTAATCAGTTTCCATTTTTAGATGTTCTCTAAATATCCCTTTAATAACACATTCTATAATTTTGCCAGCGATGGAAGTAAGCTTTACTGGCCTATAATTTGAAAACTCCCTTCTCTAGCTACTTCATTTTTAAAATGGAGACAATATTAGTATTCCTTCAGTCATGTGACATCTCTCTAGTTCCCCTGTCAATGTCATCGTTGTATAGGTTGTTTTCTTAGCTCTTCTTCACTTTGAATTAGTTCATGTGAGTCTCTCCATATTTCTCCATATTTATTTTATATTTTATTTCTTATAGCATAATTACATTTATATAACACATTTGTTAATCCATTCTCCAATCAATGAGCATCAACTTTGTCAAGTTTTTTTGCTGCCACAACAAAAAGTGCTATAAATATTTTGTTATATATAGAAGCCTTCTCTATATCAATGAACACTTTGGTCTATATGACTATTAATGGATTGTCTGAGGCACAGAATATGGACAATTTAGCTGATGTATAATCTTGATTCTGGTCATCCTTCCATTGTTTATTGACTGAATTATTGACTTAAAAAGCTCCCTGGAACCATAACTAAGAACCCTATGTTACAACTCAAATGTATAGGGGCTTGACTCATACTAACCTTGAGTAAAACTGAGGCTCAGAAAAGGGATCTGGATCAGAGTTCTAGAACTGGAAGGGCATCAGAAACTATCTAGTCCTATGCCCTCATTTTACAAATAAAGAAACTGAGGTCCACGGACACTACATGATTTGCTCAAGGTCCTACAGGTACCACCAGTTGTAGAATTTGAACCTGAACCTTTTTACTCCTGAGTCAGTGTTCTTTTCACCACACCATACTACACATATACATAGTGAAAGAACTCTCTGAAGTGGATGAGATAGAACTTCAAGCAAAGCCAAAGGATAATATTATGGAGAATTGGAGAGGACTTTAGTCTTGCCCAAGGTCACGTAGCAAAGAAGTACAGTAGGATTTCAAAACCAAGTTATAGGACTGCATCTCTGAAGCTCTTTCCTCTATAACCATCCCATTTCAAATCCTTGAACTACAAAGATGGTTTCATTCCATTGATGAAGGATGTGAAATTGAAATGAAGACAGAATAAGGGCAATGATGAGGCAATACTGCTTGACGTTCTCAGGGGGCCTAGGGATTGAGGTCGCTCTGGGCAGGCAGGTCCGGAAATCACTCCCCTCCTAGGCTAGACCTCTTAAGCGGAAACGAGGGAAATGTATCAGATACAAATGAGCTAACAGAGTTGTCTTCATAAATCAAGGTTTGGAGGCCTTTTAATGTGTCAGTGTAACCCGGCCGTTAACTGGAGTTAATTGCTATCTACGGTAAGTTCCGTAGATCATTACCATACCAGTCATTTTTCAAAGATACTCATTAGTAAAGGAATTGGGAAAGGAATACATGGCCTGACAAAAAAGACAGTGAAAGGAAAGAGCAGCATCATGATATCCATTACGCCCCAATCATCCTCTCTCTGAGTCCCTCTTGGCTTTGCAAGAAAAATGTTACAAGTCAGCAACCTCAACTTTACACTCAGTGACATTTGGCTGCTTTTTGTGACAAAGAGCAGGATTGGGCTTATTTGTCAATGCTTTGATAAGTCAAAGACTTGTTATTTCTTTGGGGTAACTATTCCTCCCACTGATGCAGATCACAACCTTCCTATTACATAGTGAACGCATTTTGAGGGTTCCCTTTGCCAAAATGTTGTCTTTCTTTACCAATAAGAAGGCGTGCATGCTCTGAATCAGGGTCAGGGGCCCTCTATTCCATGTTATCATGAACATCCGGAAGCAGATTCCCTGAGCACCCATGTAAGTTGGCAACAAGAGCCCCCTGCACATTCAGGAATGAGTCCTCAGAGGCTAGACCCCTGTTAAATTCAACACACTCCCATCCACCCTCCACCTGATTGAAATAATTGCTATCTTTAGCAGATTTTCCAGGGTGCATTTTTTAAACATATTTTCTACACCGAAAATCCAGAATGGTCCCCACTAGAGTCCCAAGGCTACATAAGCATTTGGCTAGTTCCTCATTACATAGAAATAAGGAAATCACCATTCACTTAGTAGCACATGATATGTTTGCATTCCTCGTTAGGATTAAAACTTAAATGATCTGACTCCAAATTCCACGTATTTTCTTTCTTCCACATTGCTTGGTTCTTATCACAAATGTTAACTTTGCATAAGGTATTGAACTAGACATGGAGAATGCAAGCACCAGAGCAGAAGAACTACTGTACTTAGTAGCTTACCCTCTCAAATCCTGAAGGCAGAAATCATTTCATTTTTGACTTTGTATTCTTAACACCTAGCTTAACATAAGCTTGTTGATTGATGATGGACTGGCTGGGAGGGTGTGGCAAATATACAAATTAGAAAACATAAGATGACCTACAGAGGGAGAAAGTAATACTAAATGGGGAACTAGGGAAGTTACTATTACCTGTGTGAGAAATCTGTTTTGACTGTCCCAGTGTGTCCCCCACCCCCAAGAATAACCTAGGAAGCATGTATAATAAAGCTGAACCAAACCTAAGATCAGGCATTGCCAATTCCACCCACTTGTTTGCTATAGCACCGTTTAGAATAAAACTTCCTGTCTGCCCCTCATTTTAAATTCCTTATTAGGCAATTAAGAGAATATCCTCAGCCCAGTGGTCCACACCACCCCATCAATTCACCCCATTGATGACCATGGGTGTCTCCTAATAGTGGCACATCAACACTTTATCTAAAAATCCTCTAAAAGCTTGAATCTTGTGTAGTTTTGGGTCTTTGAGCAGAATGCCCATCCTACTGCACATGGACATACCAATTCTATGCTATCCATGGAGCTGTTGAGCAATGGAGTCCACAAACTTATACTGCATGTATCTGTTCTCAGTTTTCAGTTAATTAGCCCCTCTCCTCCTATGGTATTGACACACTTCATGAGAATGATTCCCTCACTTTTCACTTTGCAATGAGCAAGGAGCTCTACTAAATTCCTCCTCTGATACCTCATTGTGACATGGAGATGACTTTGACTTTTCAAAGAATGTGCAAAATATGAACTCTGGTAGATACTACAAAGCCAAAAAGGCTTCAAATATAAGACTAATACTGAACATTTCATCCAGTTTACCAGGGTTTAGAAAGGTTCATCACAAAAGGTTGACCAACAGATGATTTCCCCCCCAATCCAGAAACTCACAAAGATGATGTATGGAAAGAAACATGGAGAGGTTGACATCTGCTTGACTGTAAAGTATCTTCCCTTTGGTGGAATCTCAGATCTTTAAAGGATAGATAAGCAAATCATTTAGCTTTTTTCTGGGCCAGAAATCATGAAACCAGGAATGTTAGAGCTGGAAGGAACCTGAGAGATTGTGTTGTGAAACTCCCCTCTTTGACAGATGAGGAAATGGATTCCCCTGAGATGGAAAATGGTAAGAGCTTGCAGTAGCAGTCATGGATAGAGCACTTATCTCACTTCTGCTAGAATGATGTTACTTTTCTTCTATGAAACTAAGCTAGTTTTGTTTTATAACTTACAAGGAAATAGCACTGGGAAGAGTACTGACTTGAAGGTAGAGGACCTGGATTCAATTCCCACTTCTGACATTCCTATTTGATGCTGGGTAAGTTACTGAGGCTCCTCCGGCCTTACCTTCTTAATCTGTAAAATGAGGGGGTTGGATTAGATGATCCTAGAGGTCCCTTCTAGATTTATGATGTTCCCTCCATGGGGTTAGGCAAATTATGTCTCTAAGATCCTCAGTTTCTATATTCGTAAATTAAAGATAATAACATTAATACTACCTACTTCATTAGGTGGTTTGAGGAAAGTACACTTAGGATCCTAAAACACTATAGAAATGAGTCACAGCAAAGTAATAAATAGTTATTAAGCATTTATTATGTGCCATACCCAGTAAACACTGAGGATGCAAAGAAAAGCAAAAACCACCCTTCCCTCAAGGAGTTTCCACTCTGATAGGGGTTATTATGATTTTTAAAAATCAAGGCTTATAATACTCAAACAAGGGTTATGACAAAAGGATAATAAATAGTAAACAAAATGAAAAGAGAAATGAAAAGATTTTAATAATAAAAACTGTAAATGAAAGTCCACAGATTTGTTTAAACTATATTAACTCCTTTTGTAGCTAAAGATGAGTATGTGGAAAAGTCATTGTTCAGTGCGAAATTTGAACCTTTTGATACTTGCATCTAATGACTTCAGTGGGCACCTTGCCCCCTCTAAATGAAGAAACCTGGGGAGGCTCAAATTTCCTGAGCACCAAGTCAAAGTAAGGTTTTCAGAAATGACTAAAAGTCTTCTCCTCACCCTGAGACTGTAAATAATCAGTTTCACTCCCAACCCACCAGACCATTCATCACAACCAGTGCAGAGTCTTGACCTTCACTTAAAGTCTAGGCTCCAGGCTCCCTTCTCCCAATGTCTAGTCCTTTTTCACCCAGATAAGAAGCCTATAAAAAATCCACTGTGTTTTACCAATTTAGATGCTCCCTTTGTCCCAGCAGACCTGACTTGTTTCCATCAGCTCTAATGGCTCCTTCTTCCTTTGAGTATTTCCCCCTCAAATAAGCTGATTTGCTTTACTATCTCTCCCTCCTGACTCTGCCTTGTTGGGTGCCCCAGGTTTCCTTGTAGTGAACCTTGGAAAGTTTTGACACTCCCCCAAATGCAGTCTGTTACTGAAGACATTGAATTGCATATTTGGCTGCTGGAATTTTCACCTCATCTAAGCTTTTTTATGTTTTTCCTTCTTACTATCTAGTTGACTATTTTGTTTTTAAAACAATCATCTCTTTCCACAGTGAATTTAAATAAGTAAAACAAATTTAAGCTTTCCAAGTAAATTCCAGAAAGACATTTATGGAAAGCTGGGGGACGAGTGGGAAGGAAAGAAGACTTGGGCATGGAAAAGGAACTGTTCTTCATTTGAATTCCAGGGTCTGATTTTTGTCATTCTCTCCGGTGTTTGCATGTTTTAATGGACTGATATATAAGCCCCCCAGTGGCCAACATGATACCTTCCTCAGTCTTCTACCTTATAACCTGTATAATGTGGCAACACAGCTAAATTCATTTTCAGAAGAACAGATTTCAATTGCTGCTATCGTACAACCTTTATTAACATTTCTGTCATCAACTGCATTAATGCCATTATAGTGCTACTAATTTCTCCCAGTTTTCTCCTGCAATTCACAGCACTTTCCTTGAAAATGAACCGATAAAACGACCGGCTTTATCAGGTGAGTTTATGCAGGAAGACCTCCCAATAAAGTCCAGAATTACAAAAGAGAATTCAATATTGTCACAAGGTAAATAAAACATGATTAGCTCAACATGGGGCAGAATTCCTGATTATGATTTGATAAATGTTTAAAGTGAAGGGGTTGCAGGTTGGGGGAGAGAGAAGGGAAATTCATATAGGTACCATCAACATGAACTTAAGGGTTGTTACAGTTGGGAGAGGCATCATCCAACCCACTCATTTTGAGAGGAGGAAATTGAGACCCAGAGAGGGGAAGTAACTTCTCAAGGTCATAGATTTGTGAGTCTAGGTTCAAATCCTGTTCCTCCTCCTCCAAATTCAGTCTTCTCTTTATTCCACTCTTCTGCCTACTTGCTTCTTCATAGAGCAGCTCCTACCAATTGGTTGTTTCGGTTCAGCCAACCAGAAGCAGGCTGTATTTGGAATGATTGGTAGAGACAATCTGATTTTACTTAAGGAGCTCTGAAAATCCCATATTTCCCCAACCATTTTATAACTCCACCTATCAGTCCTCCAGAAATTTTTGCTTTAGTAGGTTAAGGCATTGTGTCTCCAGAAGGCCCTAGTTAAAATGCAAATATGTCCTCTGGGAGGGGTAATATAGTGAGCCATTAAGACCCACTGACACATCAGCATGGATTAGCTCATCAGAAAGAAATTAGGAAGCAAAGAGCAGCCGCTGAGGAAAGGAGACCCAGGAAAAGAAAATGTTGATGCCAGGCAGATAGTGGGAAACCTCTGGAGTGAGTGTCCCTCACCTCTTTGTTAGTAGAGGCTATTTTTGATTTTACTGAGTTCATAAAATTACTGGGAAATGCTGTCTGTGAAGACTCTGAGCATTGGATATGCTATTTCTTTCCCTGCTGGGAATCCCTGGCCCTCACAGAGAGCTTGGAAATAGCAGTGGGGGTGAGGGTGGGGGTGCAAGAGAGTTTGACAACTTGTCTGGAGATCCATCAGGCAAGGCTTAGAAAATATGCCGATTACATTCTGCTCTCCTAGTACAGAATCCCTGGTTAAAGGCATGAAACATTTCCCAGGAAAGATTGAGGTATAGTAGAAATGCAACATGAGAGACCTAACTAGATATTTGGGAATGTCAAAAGCAGACATAAGGAAGCATCTAAGTCAAACCTTCAGAAGGATGGATCTGAAAGATGAGAAGTCACTTAATCACACTTCATAAAGCTAAACTGCAATAGATATGTTCAAGTGAAAGCTACAATCTACGTGACCTTGGGCAGATCACTTCACATCTGTGGTCTCAGCCTCCTCATCTGTAATTTGAGAGGTTTAACTAGATGAATTCAAAGGCCCCTATCAGTTTGGAATGACCATGATCTAAAATTCTGCCTTTTAAAGCAATCCCTTCCAGTATAAATATTCATGTCCTAAGATTCCCCTTCTAGCTCTGATATTTTATGTTCAAAGGTCTCTCTAAGCCCAAATATGCTGTGTTCTATTTTTTAAGATCTTTTTGAGCCCTGACATTCTATGTTCTAAGGGCCTTTTCAGTCTTACAATCTATGTTATAGTCTCTGTAAGCTCTCACATCCAATGAAGCCATGACAGATTTTCTGATAGTTTGTTGGTCTTGTGGCCAGAGTAAGTGGTCATCATCTGTGGATAGTACAATGCATTATCAAAGACAAGAGAACTAGAGAAAGACCTCCAACCTGTTGAGTGGACCCTTTGTGGAGGACCGAAGAGAGGATGCAGCCAAGAGGCATGCAGGGTTACAGATGGGTTTTGACCTGGATTGTAGGAGGAAGTACCTACATTTATGAGATCATAGTATCAGAATACAGCAAATTTAGGGATATTCTTGCCCCTGATGTTGTAGATCAAGCCAGGGTTTAATTTGGTTGTGGCTTGCTTTATTAACCCTTTACTAACAGGATCATCTGTGGTAACACAGTATTCCTTCCACCAAAAGTATCTTGAATTACTTCTTTTTGCAAATGCAGAATCCAGCAGAATGCAAAGAGCCTTATATCATCTTGATGTGCTGATAGGAAAAACAACCAGAATGATGAGGACAGCCAAAGCAAGGAAGTACAAGGCTTATATGAAACAGTAGAAATGGATTTCAAGTACAAGCCAAATACATCCATAGCCTTGGGTTCATAACTCAACATATGTAAAGTTCATAAATTAATATAATAAGAAGCAGGGCAACATCTGTTCCATAGTAGGGAATTTGGACATTTGAGAAGTGGCTGTACAGATATTACATTCTGCACAGGAACATATGGATGGTATTTACAGTGCAAAGGCATCTCTGTTGTGTTTCATTTTTACTGCATGCATCTGCCTTGAAACTTTTTAGATTCAGAGACCCAATCTCTTCTCCTGACTGGGCCCCTTTATTGGGAAAAATAGAGCTAAAATACCTTGATTCTCCTATCCATGGATGGCATAAGGGAAAGCTGTTTGCCTCTTTCAACCTAAATTTGCCCAGTACTTTGCAAAACAAATGCTCTGTGTTGGTTCATACCACATCATTCCTATCTAAAGGGCCAATCACTGCCTCATAGCAAAATGTGTTAGAAATATGTCCCAACCCCAACACAGGAATTTGAAAGCCTCCAAACTTCACATCCAGGGCTAAGTTAACCACTAATTATTGTTACTAATAAAATCCCATGGTAGGTTGATTTCAAGTAGAGTTTGCTTAATTCTAGATCAAAGGCAAGTCTTTTTTTAAATTCATATCTTGAGAGATGAAGGATGTAATTAAGTTCATGTATGGGCTGTTAAGTAACTGAATATTTACCTCCTACTTAAAACAACTTCCTGAGCCAGTGTGTGGTGGTCCTTTTATCCAGTGGTCTGAAGTCGAAATAGAAGCATTACTGTAAGAGAGCTATAAAAAGGGATATATTGTGAGTTTTTGCTGCATCCTGATTGCACAAGATAAGAGGATACTTGGGAGGAGAAGGGAAGGTGGTGAGAGCTAAATTAGATCTCTGATATGCCAAAGAGATAAAAGATTGCATCCTAAAATGAAAAGTTGTGGCTATGCAACCCTTTTCACAGAATTTGAGCTGAAAGTGACCTCAAAAGTAACTAGTGCAGCGTCTCAAAGCAGTATAATGTAAGGTATAGAGTGTCTGGACTTGGAGTCAGGAAGATCTGGATTAGAACATTGCTTCAGATACTTAACTAGTTGGATGACCTTGGACAAGTCACAACCTCTTTGCGCTTCTAAATATCCTCATCTGTAAAATTCAGAGATTGGACTTTGGGGACGATAAGACCTCTTGCTACTCCAAATCTATGATTCTATGGAGCTTATATTAGTTGGAGAGTTCCCTCTACTATGTCCCTAACAAATCATCAACTAGTTTGCCTGAAGAGCTCTAGGGAGAGGAATGCCTTACTGCCTGAGTAGGCCTTCCCATTTGGGGACATCTAGTTAGGAAGATTTTCTCTACATTTAGTCTAAATCTGCCTCTCTCCAATTTCCACCCATTGCTCCTGGTTCTGTCCTTTGAGGGCTTGTAAAACAATTGTAATTCCTCTGTCATATGGATTATATTATAAGTTTTTCCCAAGTCCCAGATCTCATCTCCTCTCTTTTCCACCCCCAATTCCACAGTCTTCTCTTCTCTAGGCTCAATAACCTCAGTTCCTTCGATTGATCTTTGTGTGCCCTCTTTAACTAATGTTAGGTCAGCAACAAAACTCTAGCTTCCATGGAGAATAAGTGCAACTATCTGTGAACCAATAAGGGCATCCTGGGCTATAGAAGAGTGTTGCTTCTGCATAAACTGCTTTGTAGATAAGGGTCACAGTGTTTATCCAGTTTTCGGAACAGAGTAACCACCACACTGTGTCATCTGAGTCTGGGTTGCAATATGGTTTGCAATAAAATGGCATTATAATCATCAAATCAGACTAAAATTGACAAGAAAAATATTAATCAGTACAAGTTTGCTTTGTGAAAGAAGGATTCAGTATATTCACAAAATCACAGAATGTTGGAGAAGGAAGGAGGAAAGGAAGGAAGGAAGAGAGAAGAAGGGAAGAAAGAAACAAGGAAACAAGCATTTATTAAATGCTTACTATGTGCCAGTCACTGTGCTAAGCATTTTACAAATAATATCTCATTTGATCCTTTCAAAAAACCTGGAAGGTAGGTACAAATATTATTCCCATTTTACAGTTGAGGAAACTGAGGCAATCAGAAGTTAAGTGACTTACCCAGGGTCACTCAACTAGTAAGTATCTGAGGCCAGATCTAGTTTGCCACCTAGCTGGGACCTCAGATGCTAACTAGTACCTCAAACTCTAATTTAAAGAGGAAGAAGTAAAAGTCAAAGAAAAGTGACTTACCTAAGGCTTCTTAGTCAGCCAAGTTAAAGGGGTAAAGGATAGAGGGAGGCAAATTTCAGTTTGCAAGGGAGAAATTCCTAATCTTCAGAACAGTCCAATAGTAGAATGAGATGCCTTATGAAGTGGTGAGTTCCCCATCATTGAAGCAAAAGGCACATGAGGACATGTCAGGGATACTGAAGAGTGACTTCTTGCTAAAGCAGAGGTAATGCATATAAAACCCATCCCCACAGAGAAAAGATGCTGTCGCCCCATAATTGCAAAAAGCAAATCGCATTCATTGTTTTGCCAAGTAATCATGCTGTAAGTACAGGTAAAGCTCAGCCACGCTGAACTGGAGTTGCCATTCCAACAAAGGGTTAAAGCAACTCAATACGTGGAGTAACAACTAGCAGTGGCTGGGACCATGTGTTGGCTATTTTATTGCTTGTCATTGAGGGGATGAGGAGGTGCCACTCTATTAGTCTCTGCTGATAGGTTAAATATTCCTGTCTCCATAACACTTAAGAAACAGCTAAGGGCATAAGAACAATAGCTAGTGCTTATATTGTGTTTTAAGTTTTACAAATCACTTTATATCCAATAGCTCTTCTGTTCATTTGTTTCTCACAACAGCTCTACTAGGTAATTTTGTAAGTGTTATTTTTATTATCCTTATCCCCATTTTATAGAACATGAGTTGTAGGGTAGGAGACTTGCCCATTATAAAACTGTTAGTAGTTGTTGAGGCAGGATTTGAACCTTAGACTATGATATTCTTGAGAACAGGAACAATTTTTTGCATCTGCATTGCTTAGCCCAATGCCACACAGTAAATATTTAGCGAATGCTTAAGAACTACCCTTCTCCTGACTGCAGAGCCAGGGGTGTTTCTACCATGGTATGCTGCCTCTGACATGGTTGGTTGCTATTCCAGAATCCTGGTGACTGAAGATTCTATGAGACAGGTAATGAGCCAATGGAATCCAACTCACGTCCAACAAGACCTGTGTGGTGTCATTGCCTGAACTGCTGATAACCAAAATAATAATTCCTTAAATTGTTGCTGCAAATCACAATTCTCAAATACTCAAATGTGGTTTAATTCTTTCAGGAATTTCTTGTATTAATACAGAATATAACCTATCTATGCCTGCCCATCTTGTGGGACTCTTGTCTACATGTTCTTCCAAGAGTTATGACAAGATGTCCACTGAACATGTTAAAGGCCTTCCAAGTATTCTCTTGATGTCATGAAATTAACAGGAATGCTCTGGCTGTCCACCTGGCATTCCTTACTCTTGCCACATTATCTGACCCTCTTCCCTTCCCAATATACAACTTTTTGGAGACATACTTTACTCATGATATTTTTCAGAATTCCTCATTTCTTATTTGTTGCAACCTAATGAGACCCATCATACACCTCTACATTACCCAAGAGGTGACATACATCTTTAATTTTCTGTAAGCAGTATTGTTTCACATCTTGCAACCATATAGCAACATGGGCAAAATGTCAGTTTTAAAAAGGTGGGTCTTTTACTTTCATAGGAAGTGTGTTGTCAGTAAAGGAACTTTGCAATTTCCTCAAAGCAACCCAATCTTTTCTCCTCTTCCTTAAAAATTTTAGAACCAGCTCACTGTCCATATCTTTGTTCTGTCTCAAACATATAGATTGTTGTCTATCCTCCATAGGGTGTCCATCTACCTGGATGAGGTATCTAGATGAGAAACATTAAATTCATGGACTAAGTGATTATATCAAATATAAAAATTACAAATAAAGCATCTACTCTGAAAATAACAATATTCTATATACTATGGGGGAACATATGAGAGGAAAAAGGCATGTCCCTCTATATTCACCTATGTGGCACTATGTGGCACTATGGTAGGGTCTATCTCCATCCAATTCAATTCAACAAATATTATTAAGGGCCTTCTATGTACCAAGTACCAGAGTTGGGCACTTAAGATGCAAAGTAATTGAGAAATATTATATCTTTTTCTGCTAAGGAGAGATGTGAAACAGAATTATAGAGAGAGCATATAAACCAAAGACCAGCATGATGCAGAGCAGAGAATGCTAGAAAAAAAGCACAAGACCTGAGTTTAAGTTCTTTGGCTCTTACTTGGGTTACTTTGATTTTCTCATTTGTGAAAATTATGGGGTCAAAAATAGATGGCATCTAAGGTTCCTTGTCGTTCCAAATTCTAGGAATCACAGAGTTCTGGAGTTCAACTACCAATTCTAATGCATACCTGAATAAGAATCCTCTCTGACAAGTGGTGATCAAGGATTTGCTTGAATTTAGTTCAACAAATTTCATTAAGCATCTACCTTTATCAAAGTACTGTGCTAGGTAATACACAGACAAAAGCAAAATAGTCCCAGCTCTGAAGAAATTTACATTCCCCTGAGGGATGAAAGCAAAGTACAACATGTATACAGATAAATAACTGTAAAATGCATGTAATGTAGAGCAGCTAGGTGGCACAGTAGATAGAGCACCAGGCCAAAGTCTGGAAAACTTCTCTTTGTGAATTCAAAATCTGGCCTCAGATGCTTATTAGCTTTGTGACCCTAGGTAAGTCACTTAATCCCTGTTTGCTTCAGTTTCTTATTTGAAAAAAAAAATGAGCTGGAGAAGAAAATGGCAAGCCTCTCCAGTATCTTTGCAAAGAAAACCCCAAAAGGGTTCAAAAAGAATCAGAGACAAATGAAAAAAGGCTCAACAATGCCAGCAATATATAATGTTAGGAAGACGAATGGGTCCCACATTTGCTGAGAGGGGCCCAAGTGTGATGAGGGGGATTTTTTTGTGTGTGTGACTTGAAGAGAGGCAGAATAGAAGTCTCTAGCTCCTTCTCCCTTTGTCCTTTTCCAAGGGAGATTTTCATTCCTGCTAGGAGGGCAAGCAGGATCTTGGGACTAGAAGCCACCACTCTGTTCTCCACAGAGAGAGGGGATACTGAGTTAAAAATATATCTATCTATTCACTTAAATATTCTTGGTCTAGATGATATGATCAGGGTTGATCTAACTTTTGATCACTTTGTCATTATTAGGGAGAAAGGGAGCCTCACATTCTGTATCCAAGGTTTGACCCTTTTCCCACCAAAACCAGTTCCATAATGGACACATGTAGAGAATAGCAAAGAAACCCATTTGTCTAAATCATAACAAAACAGAAATCAGAAAAGGTATTCATAGGAGGGTATGTACCCAACAACCCAGAATAAAGGAGCTCTCCTATTGGGAACAATGTAATCCAGCTCAATTTACAGAGTATCCTTGATCTTACCCAAGGGAAAATTCCCTGAAGTCTCCAGAGTAACAAGCTTGGAATGGGGACTTGGTGGAGACTGCCAGCTTCTCTCGTGTGTGCCCAGTCTCTTCTTTCAGCAACCTGAAGTGGAGTTGGTCTCCTCCATCTTCTCTTTTGAAGCTGGAAACCAATTCAATGCTCAAAGCAAACATGAAGCTTGACCAGTCTCAAAAAGAGAATTGACCCTCAGGAGTCCTAAAGGGGGTCTCAAAGAAGACTCTTATTTGGAGAGTCTCAATACTTACCAGTCAAGGCTGAAGCTCTCTCTCCCATTGCCAACTCTACCTTACCCTTCATGTAAGACAAGGCCTTCATTTCCACCACCAAGATTAGAATCTCATACAGATGGATGTTGAGATAGAGGTTACAGTAAACTAAGACAGAGAGAGGGGGGAGAGGGAAAATTCATAACTGGGAAAGTCCAAAAAGAACTTGCTTAAGAGTTAAAACCTGAGCTGTGCTTTGAAGGAAATCAGAAATTCTTGAGTTAGCCAGGAGAAGGGAGAACTTTCCATACTTGGGAGCCCAATGGAATATTGTATACAGTGGAGGCATTGGAGGTGAGGGAGGGGCAGGGATAGCTAATAAGTCAGTATGATTGGAACAGAGTAAGAGTCTACATGAAGTAAAATAATATGAAATAGGTTAGAAAGATAGGTAGGAACCAGAATGTGGAGGGCTTTAAATTCTAGGTTGAGGGTTTTGCATTTCATCCTAAAAATAAGAAGTCACTCAAGTTTTTTAGTAGGTAGGTGATGTGACCCAATCTATGTCTTAGAAATGTGAATTTGGAAGCTGTCTGAAGGGTGGATTGGAGAAGGGAGAGTCTGGAATCAGAGAGACAAATTAGAAGTCTATCATAATAGTCTATATGCTAGATGTGGTGGACCTTAACTAGAGTAGAACATGATTGTGTGTTGAGAATTAACGCAGGAAAAGTGTTCATTAAGTTCTTACTATGGTCTAAGCACAGTACTTAGCTCTGGAGATAGAAATAATAAAGCAAGACAACCCTTCCTCTCAAGGGGTTGGCAGTGGGGGTGGGGAAGTAATAGAGGGAAATGGCAGACCAGGAAGTGTGTTTTGGTCTGGCAAGGCAAGGAGAAGGTGAGTGGAAGAGTGAAGGAGGGGAAGGTGTACCTGCTATACCACAGTAAGTGGTCACCATGGAGTTGGTAAAGGCCTCCATGGAATAGCTTCTGAAGTCTGGAAAGTATATTAAAGGATGATGGCTGGATAAAATATCAATGAGAAAAGGGAACAAACATTTATTAAATACCGGCTGTGTGTCAAACATTATACTAAGCATTTTCAAATATCTCATTTGATCCTCTCAACAACCCAGGGAGATAGATGCTACTATCATCCCCATTTTACAGTTGAAGAAACTGAGGCTGATTAAGTTAAAAGACTTGTTCATAATCTCACAGCTAGTAAGTATCTGAGGCTGGATTTACTTCTTTACTCCAGGGCCAGAGCTCTAGCCATTAGTTCACTTAGCTGCTGGTAAGAAGGAGAAGGGTGTGAGAGATACAACCCACTCTACTTTTAGATAGCGGTAATTGCAAGAGTTTTTCTTTACCTTAGCCTAAATTTACCTTTTTTAAAATTTCCACTTATTACTACTAGTTCCACCCTCAGGGGGACAAGCAGAACAGGTTTATTACCTCTTCCGTGTGACAGCCTTTTAAATACTTGAAAAAAAAACTATCATGTACCCCATAAAATGTCAAAGGGAAGAGAGAAGAAAGTGGATGTGGGAAAAGGAACCCCTTCCCAGACTATCCATCCTACTATGCCTTCCTGTATCAGGCCTTTCCTGACCCCCCTCACCCCTCACTGTCACTCTATCCCTCCCATAGTCAATTTGTATACAACTTTTATCTTCCAGACTTGTGCACAAGGCTGTGTTTGGCTGGTCAAATGGAAACTCCTTGAGGACAGGCACATCTCCAATGTCTAGCACAGTGCCTGGCACATAGCAAAGACTAAAAATGTTCCTGCATTTGAAGGAGATTGAATTGAAATAAGGAACATGGAATAGGATCTTAAGATTTTAAAGTAAGAGATTAGGGGTACCTAGGTGGCATAGAACCCCAGCCCTGGACTCAGGAAGACCTGAATTCAAATCTAGCTTCAGATACTTACTAGCTGTGTGACCCTGAGCAAGTCACTTAACCCCAATTTCCTCAAAAAAAAAGAAAAATAGTAAGATGTTAAGAAGGTGGTGGTAGGGGTTATATTGGAGAGGGAGAACCCGAAAAAAAATACCTGGGGCAATGTGCAGGTTTCACATTGAGATTCTTTGTGATAACAGTGATCAAGGAAAAACAGATGATTAATAGGATATTTACAAATGCATGAGTTTCTTTAAAGAGAAATAAATTACCTCTTAGGTTACTTATGAGTGCACGCCTTGACTGATGGTAGATTTTAGGAGGCCTTTCTTGACTCTTGACTAACCACAAGGAGCTCTGATCATCCCCTGCCTTAGATCCTAGGAGCAATAATTAATCCACTTTGTACTATGCTCACGTTGAAAGGGGTAGGAGGAAAAGAATAAGCATTTACATAGCACCTACTGTGTGCTAGAAACTGTGCTAAGTGCTTTGCAATTATTACCTCTTTTGATCCACACAACAATCCTTTGAGGGAGGTGCTATTATACCTATTTTCACTGTTAGAGAAATTGATGCAAATGGAGGCTAATTAAGTGACTTCCCCAGGGTTACACAGCTAATAAGTGTTTGAGGGTGGTTTTGAATCCATCTTCCTGATCCTGGGCCCAGTGCTCTATCCACTGCACCTTAAATTTATTACAATGATAATTCATATGCCTAAAGCACTAATTGGTTTACAAAACATTTTTCTCATGACAATCCTGGAAATAATTGGTGTGGTATGGGGGAAGGAGTAAGAGATCTTGATTTAGAAGCTTGGGTATTTTTGAATGGGGGAAAAATGGAAAGACTTATATGAACTAAAGAAAAGTAAAACCAGAAAACAAAAAGAAATACGAAAACAATTGACATCACGACTGTAACAATGCAAACAGAGAGAACAACGAAAAAAGTCCTGAAATTTAATGCTGTGTAATTAGAATGAACAACTTGATCCTGAGAAAGACCAAGAGAATGTACCTCCCTTTCTTTTCTGCAGAAGCAGGAGTAGACTATGGAGGATGAAGAGCATGTATACAGTGTTGTGTTGTATAGTTTGCTGATCTGCTGTTTTGTTTCCTCTTTCTTTTTTATTTGCTTTTAGAAGGCATGGTTCTATGGGCTGGGGTGAAAGCCATGTTAGGACATGAAAGATGATGTAAAAACAAAATATATAAATAAAAGAAAAAGAAAACAGGCTCAAATCTCAGCTCTCAGTTATTAGCTGTGTAAGCTTGGGCAAGTCATTTAAATTCACTAAGCCTGAGCTGGACTAGATAGTCACTAAGATATCTCCCAGATACAAATCTGATGACTACAAATGGGTAGTGCAGATACTATTATCTTCATTTTCTGGATTTAGTTACATTCAAGTCCTCAGTTTCTTCCTTTGCAAAAATGAAAGACCTGGACTTCCTGTTTTTTGTTCATTTGTTTCAGGTGTGTCCCGCTCTTTGCCACCTCATTTGTGGTCTCAGCAAAGATATTGGAATGGTTTTCCATTTCTTTTTCCAGCTCATTTTTCTAATAAGAAGACTAAGTAAGCAGGGTGAAGTTACTTGCCCAGGGTCACACAGCTAATAAGTGACTGAAGCCAGATTTTGAACTCACAAAGAGGAATCTTTCTGACTCGAGGCCTGGCACTCTATCCACAGTAACACCTAGCACCACCTAGGCCTAGCCTAGATGATATCAACTTAATTAGATTCAATATGTATTGATTAAGTGCCTGCTGTGATGTGGGAGAGAGCAAAAAGAACCACAGAGATTTAAAAACAACATATATGCCAAATAATCTTCAGAGAAAGGACACTCTCAACTAGAAAGATCAGAATAGGCTTCCTGTAGAAAGCTGAGATTACAAGGGACTTAGAAGAAGAATCAATTCATTCCAGAGATGGGAGACAGTCTCCTGTTGATGGGTGCAAGGCCAGCAAATGGAAGAGCTGCAATGGTCCTTATTAATTATTTTATCCCAACTCCTTACCTTAGTGATGAGGAAACCAAGACCTAAAGAAGTGAAATTAATTATCCTGGATCCAGGACTTTCAATTTTGAATTCAGTGTTCATTCTCCTACTCCATGCTATCCAGGTTAGTGCATGGTAGCTGTCAGAAGAGTTCATTTTTAAGTCTTATTTTATTTTACTTACAATCTTTTCCTCTTTGAAAAAGAAGAGAATGACTGACCCCAGTGTTTCTGGAGCTAAATGATGCCACCCACCTACCTACAGCTTTTCCAGTTCCCCTCAGCCATCAGCAGATTTAAGGTACATAAGCACACAGCTACCTTTTCCATTTCCGGAGTTGCCAAGGAGTATCTCACAGGAGCTGTCAGAGAGACTTCTGAGCTCTGCAGGCAGAAAGCACTTGACTTCAGTGGAGAGGCATTCTGACATCCAGAGGCAGGCTATTAGGAGGTGATGTGTGAAAATGGGGATTATTTTCGGATGGATGAGAGAGGGTATCCCAGGGATGTCAGCAATCCTTCTAGGTTAAGTGTTTTGAGGCCACTTTTCTACACGCCTTTCATCTCCAGCCTATCTAGGGGAGGGAGTGCTCTTGCTCACCTGACATAAACCACCTGTCCCCAAGGCCAGTGTCCCAGAATCCCTTTAGAGCAGAAAGGGAAGAACCAAAGGACTCCCATGGTGCCCATCATTCCTACATTACCAGATCTTTCTCATCACTGCTGCGCCTTCTCGTTAGCTCAGGAAGCAATTCTATGAACCATCACATATACTTATTTCTGCCTACTCTCTAGATGGAGGCTCTTGTCACCACAGCTGAGCTAAGGGCCACTGCAGCAAAATCTTCATAAATATGCATGACTGAATAATTCCTTCTGAGGAGAAGGGGTTGCTCTTCATTTTACATATATTGACACCTTTCTCCTAAAATCTGCAGAATCCCCTAGTGATGAACTCATGACTCCAAACAGTGCAGGACGTTGCAAACTGTCAGTGCCTGGGCATCAGAAGACCTGGGCATTGGGGTTCTAGATATCATTTTGCCTTCTAATTAACTGTGTGACTGAGCAAGCCATCTAACCTTTCTGAGTCTTAGTTTTCTCCTATGCACCCTTCATTAGACTCGATGACTTGTAATGCCTATGAATCTAAAATCCTGTAACTACCACACACCTATGTTAGTTGTCATTTCCCTTTTCTTTCACTGGTCCTGTGATTTGATTTGCAATAAGGAATTCCCTTGACCCATGCAGATTGTCACCCTACTTTGCAACCTATGCATCTTACTTAGAAGTAGAGGTTAAGCAATTTGCCAAAAGCAGTATAGCAAAATCTGAATCCAGGTTCACCAGCCTCCATCTCCATGATACCTCTTGATTGTAAAGGTAATTTCTTTAAAGTATTTTTTTAAAATAAATGAAATAAAATAATAATTCTCACTTCACATGTTTCATTTTTCCAGTCCTCTTCTCTTACAAATATCCTGCTGAGGTAGATTATAAAAGGATTATTCTTCCTCCATAGCCAAGAAATGTCAGGGCCCGGTTTTGAGCCTTGATCTCCTCATTTCCAGTCCTTCCCTCTTTGGGCTACTTTATGTTGATTCTAGGCAGAAATTTTTAATTTGTCACTTAGCACATAAGTAGGTGCTTAATAATAGGGGGCAGCTAGGTAGCTGAGTGGATAGAGCACCAGGCCTGGAGTCAGGAAGACCTCAGTCCAAATTCAGCCTCAGACACTAGCTGTGTGACCCTGGACAAGTCACTTAACCTTTGTTTGCCTTAATCTGCTGGAGAAGGATATGGCAAACCTCTCCAGTATCTTTACAAAGAAAACCTCATGGGCAGTACAATCTATGAAGTCATGAAGAGTTAGACATGAGAGAACAACAAAAATAACGGGCACTTAATCAATGCTTGTTGACTTAAGACTCTGGGGCTCATTTATTGTATCCATGGCTTATTCTTGTGGGGTAATATCAACTGCTTTATGAAAAGCTAACCTAAATCAGGATTTTCCCCTGGGGATAATGGAAAAAAATATTTATATGCATTCATATTACACTTTTTGCCTTAGAACCTGTTATTGCATGGAAAGTGGGAAAGATGGGGAGGAGACGCTATTTTCAAATCAAAGCAATATGAAGAACTTGGAAATCTTTCAGTCAGAGAAAAACATTGGAGGTGATTATAAGCAGAAAAATAAAAGCTATACAGTGGGCATAACATAGATCTCCTGAGTGCAAGAGGAGAGAAATGCCCTCTTTCATTAAAACCCCCAGCTCTAGGCTTACATTTCACAGACTCAGGTTTGGCCCCAGGGAGATTTGGGTGTTTTTTTCTTCTCATTGACAGTGACACCAGAGGAAAATTTCTAAAGCTTCAGTTTAGCTCATATCTGAGGATCCCCCTGCCCCAAAGAGAGTAGAAAGTTTTTCAATGTACACTATGGACCAGGTATAGGACAACTATTTGTTTCCTTTATACAAAAGAAAGACTTAAAACACTCAAAACTCATAAGCACATACAAACCAAAACATGAAACATGACAGAGTTACCTAAAATTTCTATTACTTTCTCTTCAAAGATTGATACTTTAAAAAAAAAAACTCAATCTTGTTTTAAATTCAGTTCCTAATTTTTTCCCTTCCATCCCCCCTCACATTCATTGTGAGAAAACAAGAAAAATAAAATAGTTACAAACATATATAGTCAAGCAAAAAATTTCCCGTATTAGCTATGTTTAAAAAACAATACCAGTTCTTTATCTGGAAGTGGGTAGCTTGCTTCATCATGAGTACTCTGATATTGTGATTGGTTATCAGGCTGTTCCTAAGTCTTTCAGAGTTGTCTATCTTTACAATATATGATGTTATTGGATAAATTGTTCTCCTGGTTCTGCTTACTTCACTTTGCATCAGGTCATACAAATCTTTCCAAGTTTCCCTGAATATCCCCTTCATCATTTCTTATAGTCCAATATTATTCTATCATATTAATAGACTATAACTTGGTCAGCTATTCCTCAAATGATTGGTTTCTAACTCTTTGTGATCATGAAAAGCTGCTATAAATATTTTTGTGGATATGAGTTCTTTGCCTTTCTTTGCTCTCTTTGGATATTGATCTAGAAGCAGTATCACTGGGTCAAGGAATATCCACAGTCTGAAAACTTTTTGGGCATAGTTCCTATTTGCTTTCCAGAGTAGTTGAACCAATTTACAGCTCAGCTAATAGTACATTATTTCTCCTAGATACCTCCAGTATCTGTCATTTTCCTTCTTGTCAACTTCTGCCCATCTGATGCATTTGAGGTAGTACTTTAGAGTTTTTTAAAAATAACTCTTCTTTAATTATAAGTGATTTGCAGCATTTTTGCCTATGACTAATGATAGCTTGAATCTCTCTCTCTGAAAATTCCATATTCATACCTTTTGACCATTTATCAATTAGGGAATGACTCTTATTCATATAAATTTTAATCAACTCTCTATATGTCTTGGAAATGAGACCTTTATCAGCCTACCCCCCCCCAATTTCTTGTTTCCTTTCTAATTTTAGATATATTAGTTCTGTGCAAAACTTTTTTAAAAAAAATTTCATGCAGTTAAGGTTGTGCATTTTACCATTTGTCATCAATCTTCCGTATCCATAGATCTAATAGGCAATTTCTTCCATGCTTGTCTAAATTTGTTTATGATGTCACCCTTTGTGTCTAAATATTATACCCATTTGGAGCTTATCTTGGTATAAAATATGACATGTTGATCTATACATAGCTTTCACTCAATCTTTTTCCAATTTTCTCAAATCAAATGCTAAGTTTTTGCCCCAATATTTGGGATCTTTGGGTTAATCAAACAATAAACTACTGTGTTCATTTACTTCTGCATATTGTGTACCTAGTCTGTTTCACTGATCAACGCTCAGTTTCTCACTCAGTAACAAATTGTCTTGACAATTACTGCTTTGTAGCATAGTTTGAGATCTAGGAAGCTGAAGCATAAAGCATGAGACAATTAGTGGGTCCATTGAATAGGTACTTAGTGTTCTTTTCAGTTTAGTAGTGCCTGAACATCTTTGTAAAGCTCTGTGTCTTCTGGCAAGCCAATTGGTTTATCTTCCAATGGGTAGTCTTCTTCTTCTCTAAGAAATGTTGTAGTAACTACCTGGATCAATCATAGTTGAGCCAGTACTGATTTAAAAATCCAGGAGTTTCTGACCTCTCGAACTCCGAAGGTTGCTTCTCAAGCTAGCCATCCTCTTAAGATCCTAACTAATCCTACATAAGCACCTGTTCTAACTATCTAGTGTGAGCAGATACCATCAGTGGTGGTGGCAAAAGAAGAAACCTTTTCCCTTCACTCACTAGAAGTCCTGAAGATAAAAGTTTATCCTGCATATTCCAGAGACAGGAAGAAAAGAGAAACAGAAGAAATTATTTCTCCATTTGAAGTCTCTACAATGTGTATAATTCTCCCTGGCTTAGTGGCCAATTCTCTTTTGATATATGCTCTTTCCTTTCTGGAACCAAGAAATTTCTATGATAGCCCAAAGGGCCAAGTCTTTCAGCACTGAGTACATATATCCCTGGAAATAGCCAGGAGAGCTCAGTACATGCTTCTTGGGATGGCTCACAGCCGAATACACCATTGAGTATGCTCCAATCCAACTCTTTTATGCAACAAAATGATAAAAAAAAGAATTGGGAATATTTGAGCCAAAGCAGCAATGGAATGTGAGCCCTCGGAGGAACATTAGAGATAGTCAAGCCATATTCCCTCATAAACTGATAGACTCATAAATGTTAGTGCTAGAGGAAACCTTGAGACCCACAAAGAACTGTATACTATTATAAAAATTACAGGAACGAAATCTCTCTCTCTCTCTCTCTCTCTCTCTCTCTCTCTCTCTGTTTGTCTCTGTATCTCTCTGTCTGTCTGTCTCTGTCTCTGTCTGTCTGTCTGTCTCTCCTGAAATACTAAGGGAGCCATTGGTCCTCTTCAAAAATGAAGGTTCAACAGCTATCACTGAGGGAGTATTTGACTGCTCCTCCTTACATTAAATGTTTTGAGAAATGGATCCCTATATTTGAATAACACCACTTAGATGTCTGAGGGAAATATGGAAAAATTGGTGAGATATTGGGGCACACTCTCTAGCCTGTAAAATATGATAATATGCTGTTGTAGATGGAAAGCATGCAACTCAAGCATTAGAAGACAGAAAACATAAAATTGTGTTGCCATCCTGACTCTACCTGGAACAGAAGAGACAAAGCTGCTTATAAGGGGCAAAGGGTGGGGTTATACTGTTCTTCCTGACTCCTTGGAGTCTTCTTTGGCTTGAGGTCTAGAGACTGCCAGGACCACTATATTCAAAATAGGGCAACTGGAATTGGGTTTTCGGTTTTAATATAGGGATTCTGGAGTTAGCATGTTTTCTGGGAATGTGAATAGCCATCATCTGTTGAGAACTAAGTGGAACTGCAGGAAGCTTGAGCTACAGGCCTAATGAAGCAGGAAAGTAGAAAAATCCATGATCAGAAACAAAAATCAACATGTAAGGCAATATTCCATAGTCTTGACTTCGAATCAAGAAGACAGGATCAGTTACTGCCTTTTATATTGACTTTATCTGAGATCCTGGGCAAGTTGTCTAACCTGAGTCTCAGTTTTTTCATGAGTTTTAAATGAGTGACCTCTCAGATCTATTCTAATTTTCATATATAATTCATTCATGGTCCTAACTGGTCACGTTCCTCTGGACACACTCTCTCTCTTGGCTATGTGAAGAGTTGTTCAACATATGGAAATATTTCCAGTAGTTCATTGTAAATATCATCCATCATTACTATCAATTGTGGTCTTTTTCATCATCATCCCATATTGCTCTTCCTGCAGTCTGCACATAACAAAGTTCTTCACAGCTCACAAGTGTTTATAAAATCATATCAGAAATCAAATGACATGAGAAATCAGAGGAGATATGATACCTATATTCAAGTATCTGCAGAGCTATGGAGAATGGATTAATCCAATCTAATCCATTCCAATAAATATTTAAGTGCCAACTATGTACCAGGCCCTGTGCTAAATACTAGGGATATAATGAATAAAAAGACAGTCCCTGACCTCAAGTTGCTTACAGTCTAAAGAGGGAGGCCACACAGAAGAGGAAGCAGGAAGTCAGGCAGCATGCATACATGGCAAGGAGGCATTTTACTCCCTGGAGTTGAAGCCACTCAGGGTAGCAGATGCAAAGTGGAGTGAACTGAGTTCATTTTCTGACCTCTATTAAATAAGGAATTTAGCCCCCCAATCCAAGGGGCAGGGGAGTTTGAGGGAGGTGGTGTCAATCAAGGCTCACATGATGGTGAGTTTTGAAGGGATGAGCTTATCCTGGGAATGGCATCTTGTTTGGTGGACTTTAAACCAGGCAGGGCAGCAGATGTAAAGTGGAATGAATTAAATATCCTTTTTTGGTCATGGGGGCAGAATTATAATCAGTGGATAGAAGTACCAAAAAGACAAATTAAGACAATGTCAGGAAAACTTCCTAACATTTAGAGCTTTCCAAAAGTGGAATAGCCTCATTGGTGGTTCTCTTATCCTTGAAGGTCTTCAGGCACAAGCTGGCAGAGACTTGGTGAGTATGTTATATTGGGAAATCTTTTGTATGTGTGTTGAAATAGATCACCACAGCTCACAAATTTTGTAATTGTGTTGTGGAAGGGAGTATCCACTACTTCTGTTAGAGTACTCTCTGGGACCATGGGGGCCTCTAGGAGAGAGCTGCTTAGTGGCAAGTAGTGCCATTTTCTTTAAGCTCTGACATGAATTATGTTTGTTTTCCCTTAACTAGTAAATAAATTTGTTCATGATTTGAGTCTTGGGAACCTTTGTGCTTGTAAGGTAGGTTGATGAATAAACCCATAGGAGTGGCGGGTTGAGGTAGCATGTAATATATAGACATTTGATTGGGGGTAATGAGCCAGAGAAGTGAACTGACCTCCAAAGTATACCTGGGACCTTAGTGTCAGAAGGCAGCTTCTGACACAAGTGCTACAATTATATTGATTTTCTATGAATGAAGATGTCCTGTGGTGTGGAGATCTAGGTGGTGTAAGCTTGTCAAACTTAACCTGTTACTCATGAAAATTGCTATCTACCTTCAGATCAAGAACTGATGACTTAGAGTGCATATAGAAGCATAGTTTTTTGCCTTTCTTTCTTTTTCTTGCTTTCCTTCCCCCCTCCTCCCAACCAGGAACATGATTAATGCAGAAATATATTTTGCATGACCTCATATACTTAATGGGTATCATATTCTGGCTTTCTCAATGGGTAGAGAAGGGACTAAAAGGAGGAACAGAATTTGGAACTGAAAGTAAAGTATAAATGAATGAATTAAAAAAATAAACATAAACAAAATTAACCTTCTGAAGGTCTCTTCAAGAGTCACAGAAATGGATTTCTTTCATTCAGTAATAATAGCTAGTGGAACATTTTCTTTGAACGGCAGGGTTAGATCTTGGGGATTGATGTTCCACTGAGCCAAAACCAGAGAACCAGACATTATCTGTCTATCTATCTATCTATCTATCTATCTATCTATCTATCTATCTATCTATCTATCTATCTGTCTGTCTGTCTGTCTATCAGTCTGTCTGTCTGTCTATTAACAAAAAGAAATCTTGTCAGAGCATTTCTTTGTAAGCATTATTGAACATAGGGATGGAAATGAAGGATTTTAAGCGAAACTTCACAAAGTCTGGGAATAGAAGTCATGATACTTTTGGTCAAGTTTTCTTTAGATAAAGTAAAAAATTGAGGAAGTTAGTGATTTGCAGATCTATCCAGCGGAAGCTCTGGGTAAAACTGAAGTAGGCTAAGCTCCTTTCAATGCCCCCTGACCTCTCTCTTCCTGCTTCTCTTTCTCCTTCTTGTTGTTGGGAGAATGTGATGTTCTAAAAAACAAAACAAAACAAAACAAAAAAACAGTGCTCTTAAAAAGATAGGAGATTGCCCCCCAAAAGATTTGCATTTTATCAGACAAAGAAGAAAGCCAGGGTGCTGCTTAATCCAAAAGAATGAATAGAAGTTCATGGAGTTCCAGACAAATAGAATCATGGAATGTGAGAACTGGAAGGACTATGGAGAGCATTTAGCCCAAATCACTAAACAGAACAGAAAACTAAGATCCAGAGTGTGGGAAGTAGCTTCTTCTTTGGGATGAGGGGGTTGGACCAGATGATCTCTAATGTACTTTTTCAACCCTGAATCTTTTAGTTTAATGATGAATAGTTTGCCCAAGTTCACACAGATATTAAGTGGCAGAGCCATATCAGCCTATGTCTTTTGACAAGTGATACTTCACCACAAGGAAAATATTTTTTAGACAAGGGAGCTGTCACATCCCACTACAAAGAAGTCTGTTTGATTTATTTCTAAGCAAGGCCACCCAGCTTGTACTGGTCAACAATCCAGATAATCCATGACAAAAATGACTTTTTTCTTCAAAAATATGTTTTTGCTTTGTTTTGTCTGAAGCTTGCCTGGCACTTTACCTATGGAGTCCTTCACATAGCTATTTTCATTTTTAACCAGCCTCTTCCCAGGGCAATCACATATCTCCTTTAAAAGTTTCCTTGAATTTTAAAACATTTTCTACTTGTCCTGGCTAGGATCCTAGGACTTACCTGGGAAAACTCAAGCAAATTCAGAGGCTCTGGAGAAAATTTCCTTCCATGGGCAACTTGGTCTCTTTTTCCAAATCCATATTTGGTATTTTGCCTTTTCCTGGAGAAGAGATGACTTTTTTTGCCCCTGATTGGCAGCAGTGACTTCTGCCAAATGCAATTAACCACTGAAAGATAAATTCAGTGGCTCAGTTGGAGAAATGTAAATTTGGTAACTGGTAGATTTCTGAATACAAGGGAAGGAAGCAGCTTATTCACTCCACCCAGTGATGTTGAGTAGTTTAAGAGAAAATCTTTCCTATATATACCATATTCTGCAAAGGGACATGGGAATAAGGGTTAAATCCTCCTTTTTTAAACCACAACTTTATGTTTTTTTCAATGTTATAATTTTATGATCACCTAATTAAGAAACCTGGTTCATTACAAGCAACACTAAGGTGCTAATTCAATTCCCGCTTGCGATTTTTTTCAAGCTTGTTTACCTGTGAAGCCATGTGTAACTAAGGAAAATTCCCACAGCAAGTGGTGGGAGATACAGGGGGAAGAGACCTCAGTGTTGAATTACTTTAAGCTGCTAGTCCAAAATCTCTAAGCCCCCAAGCTTTAATTATCGTGTGCAGTGTACTGTTGAATAGAAAAAGGGGGTTATAATATGACAGATTTTCACCCTGACACCCACACTGCAACACGAGCAGACTACATATATATATGTGTGTGTGCAAGATGTACACGTGTATGTGTATATACACACATATACATATAGTGTATATAATTCTATAATACAATATTGAACATATTATACATACACACATATATATGTATATATATGCTCATAGATACATACACATATCACATGTATGTAATATATATTATAGGAATTTATGATCCTATAACACCATTTCTTTTTCTCTTTCTGGTCCACCTTGCCCTATGTACTCCCCAAATAAGTGTGTCTTTCAGATGTACAAATATAATCACATATTCACATGTAATATATAGTTATATATGCATAAATTATATATTTATGTATATACATATGTATGCAGTTATGTCCAGGCTATAAATGTACGTGTGTGTGTATAATATAATGTCTTGCAAAATGACTCATCACTTCCAATTAATGATGACAATGATAACTCTTTAAAAAAATAATTGGTAGTTTATAAAAAATTTAACATACATTATCTCATGTTTGAGAAGCAGCCTGACGTACTGCATACTATGCTGAACTTGAAGTTAGAAAGAAAAGTGTTCAAATCCTGCATCTGATGTATATTCACTAGATGACCATGGAAAAGTCAGTTAAACTCTCCGAGATTCAAGTAACTCTCTAAGATAATAATTTATAAGTTTTTGATCTGTATCAGTGAAGAGAATTCTCATACCCACAAAATCATAGATATTTGACTCAGTAATAAAAGGGCTATGTGGAACACCCCCACCCCAATTAATGTGATTATAGAAGGCCTGATTCTTTTGAATTAATTTATCAAATAGATGTGTATGTATACATTCTTAGTTTGGAAACAGTGAAGTTGTTAGATAATTGGATGAAATCAGATGATGTCACACAAAAATATATTGGGATTGGCTAAAGGAATCAGACACAAGACATAACAAGACAGTTTGGATTCCAGTATTCTGTCAGGGAAATGAAGCAACAAGTCTATCTAGTGTTGATCCAGAGAATTTCTCTTAGAGGAAATTTGACCTGAGAATGACCTTCTTAACTTCTAAAGAAGACTTGGACTTCCTATTAGTGTCTCTAGCCTTGTCCCTAAAACAGCAGTGGCTGATGGAAATATATGCATCAGGTGCTGAGAGGTATCCCAAAGATAAACTGAGGCACATCAAGGAAGGGCAATTTTAGCATTCTATAAAGGCATCAGTTCTCACAGTCAAGGAGAACTTGATGAGGAGTTGGTAAAGGGACCATCAATGATATAATCCTTTGTGCCCACATGTATACTTTACAAATGTGGACTCAGTCACCATATAGGCAACAATATCGTATGTAAACCCAGCTCTATATGTCAAAACATTTGCATGTGGAGATCTTTCCATGAGGTCAAACTAAATTTATATGAAAACCTCAGGCCTTCAGTGTTGCCACATGATAGAAACCTGAATAGGAGCAGTTATATTCTTCTGGAGACTCTGTCTCCAGAATTTGAATGAGAGTTAAGGAAATTGTCCCAGAGGGTGCTATATTGACCTAACTCATTTTGTTTCTTCCAGGTACATTTGCAGTCCTCATGGCCAAAACACTTTTCTGTCTAAGACACTACTTAGACACGCTATCTAGTTACTCCCTTCTCCTGGATTTACTTCTTGGGTTTCTCTCAGTTTATAATATTTCTTCCCTGTGCTTGTCTTTTTCTTATGTTTATTCATATCTCTAGCGTCTGTTTTTGGCTAGGGCTTTTGACTTGGGTCACACTGTGCTCATTCTTGTATTTGGCTGGTGTGGACAGGCCTTATTTGGGCCTAGATGCAGTGACAAAGACTGAGTTCCACTTTCTGCCAAGTTTACAGGGTACTGGCTCAGTTACTGTTTCAGGTTAGGTTTGGGTTTTGAGGCCTTCTATGTCCCCTTCTGAATAGTTCTGAACCTGGATTTGGCTCTGTCCCTTGATATAAGCCCCAGTCAAATGGTGTTGATTGTTCTGGTGGCATAATCCTGCAAGACCCAGGTACTTTGCTTGCCATTCCCATGTCCCTCGCCCTGGGTGAGGCACTCCTGACCCTGGCTTCTACTCTTGGCTTCCCTCTTTGTTTTGTGCTTACCCATATTTGTCTTTGCTTAGAGCTTCTGCAGAATCCTGGCATTCTTGTTCAGTCCTAGAATGAATGGAGAAACTTTTCCTCTTTGGTTTAGTTTCTTATTGTTCCTTCTGAAACACTTTTGTGCTTGTCCTTCGTTTTCGAAGAGGACCATGACATCAGAAAAATGATGACATGACTTGCAGTTGACTTTGATTTGAGTGAGGGAGGTCACCAGCCTCACTTTCTCCTTCTGAGCCATCTGGATCCAGTGACCAAATATTTATCAGGATGATTGGAGATGGCCCAGGATGCAATGGGAGGCCCTTGCCCTTTTAGGTTAAGGTCTTTTCAAGTACTCACTTAAAGTGAGGTAATGTCCATTCAGGGAATGGGCCTTCCCTCTTTAAGAAGTGAGTTAAGGGTTGGTTCCTTTAATTCAAAACAAAACAAAAAAATCAAGCTGGGAGGGGAAGACCCTCAGGATTGCTGTTCCAAAGAGAAATAGTTACCATTGACATTCTTTCTAAATTCAATCAAAGCTAGAAGGGCCAAAAATACAGCCATTAAGAGGAGTTAACCCATTGTAACCCATTGTGGTGGAATGTATGAGCTTCAGAGTGAAAAGGGAAGGAAAGAAGAAAGGAAGGAAGGAAGGAAGAGATATAGGCAGTAAACCCCAAGTTAACTGGAAATTTATCTCCCTTGGGGAGCAGAAGGAGAGAGAGAGCGAGAGCTGAATTATCCAACACACTTTTAGAGATTTAATGGATCACTTGTGGAAGATCTGGATTCTTCCAGGTTCTAACACACCATGATCTCACTCATGTTCTCTAATCTACCTCATTTTATTCTCATAGAACTCATGAATATTGACAGTATATAAAAATATGTCTATGTGCTTTTTAAAGCCCTTCAAACAAAACCTGGACTCTTTGCAACCTTATTATCATTACCCTTTACATACTCTGTGGACCAGCCAACCTGTTCTCCTTGTTTAGCCTCTCAAGAAAATCTATGTCCTTCTTTCTATAGCTCTCTGTAGGCAGTGTCCCATACCTAGAATGCATTCGTTGCTTCCCTCAGTCTCTTAGAATCCTTTCCTTCACACCTCCAGTCAGTTTTACCCTTCATGAAACTATCTTCATCCCTCCAATTGCTACTAGTGCCCTTCCTCTCTAAAATTATTTTTACTCATTTTGTATAGTCTTATTTGTGTGCATCTTATCTCCCCTTATAGGATATAAACTTCTCAAGGACAGGACCATTTAATTGTTAATTCTTGTGTCCCTGGGACCAGGACAACACTTGCCTCATAGTAGGTGCTTAATAAATGCTTGTTAATTGATTAATTAATCCATCGTATGTGTGTTATGGCAAATTTTTAGCATATATTATTCTATGTTTTTTTTAAAATTGATTTACTTTATGTATAGAAATTTATTTGTACCATGTATTTATTTTATATAACATAGTTCATGGCACATATATGCTATAAATGTTATTATTATATTAATTTAAATATGAGATAAATTTCTTATAACATTTTATAGCTAGATAAGACCCCCTGATTTTGTAGATAAGAACCTGAGGCACTAACAGTGAAAGTGACTTACCCAAGATAAAGAGAGCCAGAAAAAAACTGTAGGAGCCACAAATAGAACTCAGGTCTCTTATTTCCTGCTTTTGCTCTTTTCGCCTGATCCATTCTGTATCTCATACATATAGCATTTCAGACAAATTTCTGGCTTTCTAAAATTTCGAGCTTCCCTTCATATCCTTTCAACAAAGAAAGAGAACAAACTGAAGGCTTTATTTCTGCACAATTCATGAACTAGAAACTCCAAAGTTAGCTTTCTTTCAGAACCTAGCCATAGGTTTTTTTAGGATATTAGTGGCTGCCACCATACAAGGTGAACAGGCCCTCCTGAGCAAAGATTCAATTACTCTACATGGGGTGTGGAGAGGATTAAAGGGTAGTTGAATTCCCATTCACGGTATCCTAAAGGGCTTTCTCTAAGGGCTCCTTTAAACAAAGCTTGTCAAACTAAGCAGTATTTTTTTTTTCTTCCCCTGTTGCTTAGCTGTGGTCTATTATCACAAGAAAGCTACCGGTTTCCCTCTAATGGGGGCCTTAGAATTCCCATTTCTATTTTATCTGGCCTTACAATGCTATATGAATAAGGCAATAAACATATGTAAGTAGTTACATATTTCATGTATGAAAGTATACTTAGCCACTTAAAATATATTCATATACAAATGACAAGTCTATGCATTGGCACATGTAAGCACTGCAGAGAATCGATTAGCTGTACTGTTTGATTCAACTCAAATTCACTTTGTCTGGCATTTCTTTACCTTCTGTGGGTAAGATCTTTCTAGGGTCAGGAAAGAATACAAAGATAAGTGACACTAAATCCCTGTCCTCAAGGTGCTTGTACTCTGGTATGGCAGGTAGGTAGCATGTTGCGCTAGAAAGATCACCAAATTGAGACTCAGTCATTTAACTTCTCCAGGTCTCAGTTTCCTTTTCTGTAAAAAGAGGATAGATGGTCTGGTGGAACTGAAGGCCTCAAAGAGTCCTTTCAGTTTGAAATCCCACAATCCTAAAGGAAAAGAGCAAACGTTGAACCTGTTGTCTGAAGACCTGGGTTCAGATTCTTTTACTCCTCTTTGGCTTTAGGTAAGTCACTGAACAACTTCCTCATCTATAAAAGAAAGCTAATAATACTTGTACCAATTACCTCCTTGCTTTGTTGTGAGGATCAAATGAAATAATCTATGTTAAAACACTTTGCAAACTGTGAAGCTCCATCTAAATGTGTTGGGATGATTTTGTTATTATCAAGGGAGATCAAACTTGCTATGCAAGTGCATATAAAGATTTATTTGCATGTATATATAAGTGCATATATGCATATTATTTGTTTCCTTCAGTGAAGGGAGTTTCCACATATGGAAACTATACACTACACATTATAGAGTATACTCCCTATAGGGAGTTCCCACTGCAGGATATATGTGTGTGTGTGTGTGTGTCTGTGTGTGTGTGTGTCTACACAGATATGTATATATATGTGTATACACATAGATATATGTATATATGTATATATATAGGCAAATTATCTATTTATATATCTGCTCACACACAATATCTCTGTACATACACATATATGCACACAGAGACTTGTGGTGGGAATTTGCTGAATGGAAACCCTTTTCACTACTGTAGATCAGCAGATCCCCTCTGACTTATAGTCATTCAAGAGTGCTGCCTAAAGCACTGAAAGATTAAGTGACTTGCCCATGATTACTGAGTTAGAGTTTCTCAGAGGTAGGACGTGAGCCCACATCTTCCTGACTCCTAGGGAAGCTCCTTATTTTCTATGACGTACTGTCACTCTACAATTAATGCCCAATAAGCAAAATACAAATCATTTGAATAAATAAAAAGCAAATTGATATGGAGAGAGAGGTCTCCTTCCCTTGCATTAGTTTTTTTAAATGTAATTAGGATTTTGATCTAGAAAAGACCTTAAGAGTTCTTCTACTCCAAACCTCTTATTTGACAGATGAGGAAACTGAGGTACAGGAAAAGTGAAACAATTTGCTTAACCAAGATTTGAATCCAACCCCTTGTATTGTAGATCCAGTGCTATTTCTAACATACCACACCAATTTTAAGTAATATCAAGGGCCTATGTTCAATATATCATTGGGTTCCTTGTGCATAGCATTACATGGTAAGTATTTAAAGTATGTTTGTTATATCAAAAGAAATTGAATTCTAAACCAGGAAAAGAAGAGAACGCTACAGTTTCAAATGTAACCCAAGGGATCTGATCCTTTGTCTTTGACCTTGATGATTCTCCCATCAGTAGTCAGATCAGCTGGGGCCCACCTCAGGTAGAGTCCCTGCTTCTGCCATGGCTGTGGCCCAAATTCTTTATCTCGAGGCTATCAAAGGGATCATCTCTAGCACTCGAGGGGGCTTTTACTGTAGAGATACCATAGACTGATATAGACATAATATTGACTCTTCTTGGAAACTGCTCCCTGAGCCTGGGCTCAGGCCAAAGAGACCCAATGAAGCCATATGCTCTGATGTGCTTATCCTTCATGCCAGCACTATTAAAGAAAACCTGGCCCTAGCTGATGATGCCCACGCCAGCAGAGCAGTTCCTCTTCCCCTAGTCTTGTGTTCTCTGGATACCTTAAAAACAGGCTTGTTTTCTGCTCCAGTGTGGCATGATGGAAGAAGAATTCATTCTTCTTGCATTTGGAGGAGATTAGATAGAATGCAAATTCTCTCCCTCATTAACTATGGAACATTAAGTAAAGTCAAGTCAAGAAGCATTTTTTAAAGACATAGGATTTGTCAAGTACCGAGCTAAGTGGTAGAGGTACAAGGGCAAAAGTCAGGCCTTGCTTTCAAAAAGACCTAATAGTCTAATGAGGACTAGAGAGAGATAACATGCTAATCCCTATGTACAGGCATAAGCTACATGAAGGATAAATTGGAAATAATCACCAGAGGAAAGGCATTAGAATTGAGGGGGAAAAAGAAAGGCTTCCCATAGAAGGTGGGATTTTAACTGTGACTTGACGGGAGCCAAGGAAGTCAGGAGTCAGTTAAGGAGGGAGAGAATTCCAGGCACAGGGAACAGCCAGTGCAAATGTCCCTCTAATGGGGAGATGGAGTGTTTTGTGTGAGAAATATAGTGCTGGGGAAATACAGGAAAAACTAAAACAATCTCTGCCTGTAAGAAGTTCCCATTTGAATGAGATAAACATGCAAATAACTATGTACTACAAGAAATATGCAGGGTAAATGGAAGGTAATCTCAGAGACAAGGCAGTAGTAGTTGTGGGGAAGCTTGGGAGTTGGGGAGTGGTATGAGAAAGGTCTCCTGTCAAAGATGGGAATTGAACTACTTTGAAAGAATGGAGGGAAGTCAGAAAGTAGAAAGAAGGGAGAGAGTTCCAAGTAAGGGGATAGCCACTTGAAAAGGACACAGAATCAGGAGTGAGTAAAGGCAAATGGGCAAGTATAACTGGACCATAATTGTAGAGGTGAGTAAAAAAGAAGAGTGGAACATTAGAAAGAAGCCATATTTTGAAGGATGCTGAGGGCCAAAGAGAGGATTTTATAATTGATTCTGGAAATAATAAGAAGCTGGTGAAGTTTGTTGAGTGGGGGGAGGGAGCATAATGTTATTGGCCATTAAGCAAGTCTCTTCTTCAGTCTGGATCCAAGTCTCCTCCTTTATAAAATGAAGGTGTTGGATTAAATGACCTCTGAGGTGCACTGGATAAAACATTGGACTTGGAATCAGGGAGAATATCTTCCAAAGTTCAAATCTGGCCTCAGACACTTGCTAGCTGTGTGATCCTGGACCAAGCTACTTAACCCTGTTTGCCTCAGTTGTGTGTGTGTTCATCCTTCACTGCCGAAGAAGACCATACCATCAGAGAAGTAATGACATGACTTGCACATGACTTTGTTTTGAGTGAGGGAGGGCTGTGCAGGTCACCAGCCTTACTTCTCCTCCAGAGCTATCTGAATCCAGTGACCAGATATTCATCAAGATGACTGGAGATGACCCAGGAAGAGGCAGAATCAAACCCAGTTGTCTCTTTGCAAGTGCAATGTTCTTTTCACTATACAGTCTCACAGATATGGAAACTAAGATCCAAACAGTTGTGAAGAGCCTTAAGTGACAAAGACAGGCATTTGTACTTGATTCTAGAGGCAACAGGGAAAGCACAGGGGAAAGGCATAGTAAGACCTCTGCTCTAGGAAAATCACTCTGGCAGCTGAGCAGAAGATGAAATCGGAGGGGACAAAGACACAAAGCAGGAAGGATAGTTAGGAGGCTATTGTAATAGTGGCATTGAGAGGTGATTATTGTCTGAATTATGATAATAACTGCATGATTAGAAAGAAGGAGATAGAAAGGAGAGATTTTTTAAAGAAACAATATCAACAAAATGACAGTTTGATATGGAAGTAGGAAGGAAATTGAAAAGTAGAAGATGAAACTGAGGTTGAGGACCTGTTTGAGTGAAAAGATGGTAATGGTCTCCACAGAAATAGGAATGTTCTTGATCCAATCTGGAGAGCAGTTTGGAACTATGCCCAAAGGGCTATAAAACTGTGCATACCCTTTAAACCAGCAATATCATTACCCAAAGAGATCATAAAAATGGGGAAAGGTCCCACATGTATAAAAATATCTATAACAGCCCTTTTTGTGGTGACAAAGAATTGGAAATTGAGGAAATGCCCATCAATTGGGGAATGGCTGAACAAGTTGTGGTATATGAATGTAATGGAATACTATAATTCTGTAAGAAGTGATAAACAGATGGACTTCATAAAAACTTGGAAAGACTTATATGAACTAATGCTGAGTGAAGTGAGCAGAACCAGGAGAACATTGTACACAGTAACAGCAATATTGTGCAATGGGTGACTTTGATAGACAACTCCAAAAGACTCATGATAGAAAATGCTATCCACATCCAGAGAAAGAACGCTGGAGTATGAATATAGATGGAAGCATACTATTTCTCTCCTTTTCTTTTATTGTTTCATTTTCTTTCTTCTTTTGTGTGGTTCCTCCCATTAGTTCTAATTCTTCTTTCATCACGACTAATGTGAAAATATGTTTAATATGTATAAGTAGAGCCTACATCAGATTGCATGCCATCTTGGGGAGGGAGGAGCAGAGGATGGGGAAAAAATTCAAAACTCAAAATCTTATGAAAGTGAATTCTGAAAACTAAAAATAAATTATTTTAAAAAAAGAAATAAGAAAGTTCTGAAGAATGGTCAGTTTTTGGGAAAAGATAATTGAGTTCTGGTTTGGACATTTTGAATTTGAGATGCCTGTGTAATATCCAATATCAAAGGTCCAAGAGGGAGCTGGTGATACAGGACCTGAGATCGGAAGAGACACACAGGCTAAAAATACTGATCTGGGAGTCATCTGTGTAGAGATAAGAAACCCATGGGAACTTGTGATATCACCAAGAGAACCAATGGAGGGTATGTGGAGAGAAAAGAGTAGGGGACTTAGTAGGGAACCTTAGGATTCATATAGTTATGGAATATAATATGGATGATGATCTGGCAAAGGTGACCAAGGTCTGATCAGACAAATCAGTAAGACAAAGAGACAGAGTCAAAGAGAAGAGAAAAAGATAAACAAAGTCACAGATACACAGATATGGAGACAGCCAGAGACACAGAGACAAAGATCACAGGCACAGAATCCAAGAGTGTGACAGAGAGACACAGAGGTAGAGACAGAGTCAAATGCTGCTGAGAGGTCAAGGAGAATAAGGATTGAGAAAAAATCATTAGGTTGGCAATTAAGAGATTGTTGATAACTTGGAAAAGAGCAGATCCAGTTGAATGATGAGGTCAAAAACCAAATTGAAAAGGGATGAAAAGAGAGTCATAAGAGAGAAATTGAAACAAAGAGTAATCAGCTTTCTTTTTTTTAGGAGTTTGTGACAGAAAGGAGGGAATGGTAGAGTTAAGTATGCTTTTTGAAAGATCAGGGATTCTTTGGTATATTTATAGGCATCAAGGAACTAGTGCATCAGTACGGTGAAGGAGATGGAAGGAGATAGCAAGAGAGAGAGAGAGAGAGAGAGAGAGAGAGAGAGAGAGAGAGAGAGAGAGAGAGAGAGAGAGAGAGAGAAAGAGAGAGAGAGAGATGACATGACTGTGGGGGCAATTTGCTGGAAGGAACAGAAGTAGACTGTGTTAATAGTATGTGCAGAGGTGTTTCACCTTGGGAGAAGTATTGTGTCTTCATCAGAGGAAGAGAAAATGGGGGATGATGTCAAAGGGTTTTGAGAGTAGACCAATGGGAATTCAGTGCTACTATCCCCCAATTCCTCAGTAACGTATGAGGTGAAGTCCTCAGCAGAGAAGGGAAGCAGAGTGGGGCAGAGTGATAGAGGAGAAAAGGGAAGAGTAAAGGAACTGTCTTTCTGCAATGAAGGCCCAGTCAAGGTTAAATGACATAAATTTTGAGCGGACCCATCAACTTGCTTGTGTGATTTCTTCTTGCTCTCTTCAGAATTATTTAAAAGGAGAAGAGTATAGGTTGTAAAATTAATAGAAGTTTGGGTTTTAGTGAAATATATGTGGGGACTAAGTATGGAACAAGGGATAGGAAAGGCAAAGTAGTGTAATGTAACTTTCTGAAGCTTCTCTCTTCAGCTTTTTCTCCCAGTAGCTGTTTCAATTAGGTGCATCCTCCTCCTTTAGTGAAAGTTTGAGCCAGCTGCCTTCTCAACGAAAGTCTTCTTCTAAGTCCTTTCAGAAAACTGCCAAAGAGATTTGCTCAATGTATCTTTTGATATTAAAGTGTTTTTTTTTTTTACCACAACCCTGTTAGACCAATGCCATCCTTATATTACAGACAAGAAAAATGACCAGAGAGTTGAAGTGATTTGCTCACAATAGCACAGAAAAGAAGTATTTTAACTAAAGCTGGAAGCCAGGCCTTCTGACTCCAGGCTAATATTATCTCTGCTTAACCATACTATCTCTCCTAGATGCATATTTAGTTTTCACAAAAGGATCTACCCTTTTTTGTCAAGCAACTAGGTGGCACACTGGTTAGAACTACTGGACCTGGAGTAAAAGAGACAAGTTCAAATTCTGATTCAGATATTTACTAGTTTTATGACATTGGGCTAAAACCTTGGTCTGCCTCAGTTTCCTGATCTGTAAAATGGGATAATAATAGCACCTATTATCAGGGTTGCTGTGAGGATAAAAAGAGCTATTTGTAAAGTGCTATGCAAATCTTAAAGTATGATGTAATGTTAGCTATGGTTAGTATTATCTGTTGACAGGGTTTGATGTTGAATGCCTACCTCAAGGACCCATAGCAGTTCCAGAACCATTTTAATTGTTTAGCCTCCAGCACTGACAAGCCCTTGAGGTCTGGCCAAGTGAATGAAAGCAAGGGTTCCACCACAGCACAAAGCAGTGAGTGTTAGAATCAAACTCTCATGGTCTTCTTTCCCAAATTTTGAGAAGGCAAAAACAATCCCCCTTTTCTTCCTACCCACAGTGTACCTCATTTAGCCTTCTCCATGATTCTTTGTGGGGGATTTCTGTTGGGGTTGCTTTGATACTATCCTATATCCATGATCTCGTTGATAGAGGGCCTACCTCTACCACTTACCATCCTATGTGATTCTTGTCTAAGTTTACTCAGGGAGTCTCTGAAATTGTTAGATGCCTATCTCAAATGTGGCATTCAAAGCCCTTCATAACCTGTTCTTTCCCTATATCTCCAGTCTTCTTACATATCACCCTGCCCCACGTACACTACAATCCAGTGATGTGGGCCTCCTTGCTCTTTCTCAAACAAGACATGCCATTTTCTAACTCTGGGTATTTTTGACAGCTGTTTCCTGTTCCTGGGATCCTCCCCCTCCTCATCACTACCCTGGGTTTCTTCAAGTTCCAGCTAAAATTCCATCTGCAAAAAGACTTTCCCCATTCCTATTAATGCTAGCCCCTTCTTTCTGCGATTGCCCCCAATTTATCCTTTCTCTATCTTGTTTGCACATAACTATTTCCATTTTCATCTCCCCCTTTTGACAGTGCCTAACACAAAATAGGTTCTTTATTAATACTTGTTGACTTGTTGGCTTGTTTCTGTTATACTCTGAATTGAACCAACATAGTGCTACAGTTACTCATGTGTGTCACTCAGTATAACTTAATTCCTGCCTGGCCCCCTCAATCCTCAATAATGTCCTTGCTCTACTTCTTGCATCAAAGCCATTTTGCTATCATAACCCAATCTACTTATCACTATTCTCCCATATGCTTTTCCATTGCACTCTGACTGTTTTATAATTTGAATTCTTCTGAGATACTGGTGCTTCATGATTCACGGTCCTGTGACTTCCCTCAGGGGAGCTTTGGTCGCAAAGAGATAGGCTTCCGTAAGAGAAAACAATTTGCATTAGTTTTAAATATATACATATATATATACATAATACACTTTGGTCTAACTTCCATCAACAAGTGTAACCATTCACATATTAAAATAGTAACAAAAGAGAACATTAAAAAAGCCCCGAAAGGCAGAAAAGAAATAAGAAACAAGTTAATAAATAAATGTGATTATAAATGACCATATAGGTAGTCAATCATTTTTTTTATTTGCCAGTTTTTTTAAAGACAAGTATTATCTTCTAGCTTGAAGAAATTAGACATATGAGTTTCACTGTCCTTTATTATTATAATCAGCATTATTCTTTTGAGTGCCTCTTTTAGCATCTATTCATGTGACTTTTCCTATATAAATGTCTATGGTCCATTCAAAATCCAAGTTCTTGAATTCTCCAAATTCCTTAAGATCTTCATCTTTTTAAAATGATTAAAAAACTTACCATTACTTTCACTTACCATATGACAAGGACATATTATTTACAGCAGTAGAAATTCCTTCCACCAATGTAGACAGCCATTTTTCTTTAATTTGTAGCATTCATAATATTCAGACAAATTAAATGTTTTACCCATGGTCATGTAGCTAGTGTCAGAGAGGAGAAACACTCATATGCCACAATGTCAATTCCATTCCTCTATACCATGCCCCAATTATTGGATACAGTTTGCCTCTAGCTCTTTTGTTTTTGTTTGTTTGTTTGTTTTTTTGTTTGTTTTCCTCTAATACATGGTACTACAAAGAATATTTTAATGTAGATTGGTTATTTTTATTTGTGTTAACAGTGTCCTTAGAGTAGTGATCCAATAGTAGTGGGCATCACTGAGTCAATGGGTATAAACATTTTCTTAACAATTTTTTTAATAATTCCATATTATTTTCCAATTGAACCAATTCACATCACCATTAGCAATGGATTTAAAGAGCTGTTGCCTCTTTCTCTGACTTACTCCCTATCTCCTAGACAGGCCAACATTGACTCATCATCTTTTCTTAGCTTTACAAATTTGAGGGGAATAAGGTGACATCCCAGAATTCATTTAATATTCATTTATCTTATTACTATGTGAGAATTGCTATTTTTATTGGGATACTGAGATGCTGCTTCCTTAGAGCTAAATTTGAAGTCAGAAAAACTTGGGTTCACATCCCATTTTCTGACTCAGCAACTCATTAGTCATGTGACCCTGGCTAAATCTCTTTTCCTCCGAATCTCATTTTCCTCATCTGTCAAGTGAAGGGCTCAGACAAGATGACCTCTAAATTCCCTTTTAAATTGCTATTCTCTCTAGGCCTATTTTTCCACCCCTAAAAAATGAGGGGGGTAGGGCCCAACGATCCTCACACAATTTCCTCATTACCCTATTGCCAACCCCTAGCTCTAGACTGATTTTGGTTGTAAGATAATCTTGGGATAGAGGGGACAAAACAAACAAGCAAAAAGAAACTTTTATCCGCCTTAGAGAGGCAATGTGGTAACCTGGGCTCTTAATTCCAGATCTGCTCCTCACAGCCTGTGTGACCTCAGGCCAATGTCTCTCCCCTCTTTAAGCCTCAGTTTCCTTATTTGTTAAACAAGGCAGGTGTGCTAGCTTATCTTAAAGGTCCTTTACTGCTCTTATGACTTATTTATGTGTGACAAATGAAAAACTGTAGAGATAGTTTCTGGGTAATTAATAATCAATTTATTAATTAGACTACCTAATAATCAGTAAATTGATGGTCAGTGTTTTCTCTTTGTAATCAAAGATCAAAACCATGGAGACTTAAATACCTTTGTAAAAGGGGATTCACCTGATAGGAGAAATCAACCATGATTCATGGACATTTATTGAGGAGGTGGGGGAGGAGTCTTTAGTTCCTCTTGCTGAGAACACAGCTTAATCATGAGACAGCCTCCTTTAGCAGTCTGAATAGGGGAATCCATCTCCATTCTGATCACTCTGGTTGATTTTCTCCTTCATGAGCTGGGTCACCCTAAACTCCAATGGGGAGAAGGTACAAGGACACAGCTCTTCTCCTTGGGGCAAGAACTCACCTATATTGGATTCTGTTTATACTCTCCCCTATCCTAGTTGGGTGGGATCTAGCCCAGGTTTGAGTAACATTTCCTGAGGGTTCAGGTAATCTCATCAGTCAAGTCTTTCAGAAACTCACTGATTGAACTACAGGGGCTGGACCCTAAAGGAGGAAATGAAGGAGAAAAAGACCTGAATTCTCGTTTAATAATTGGTTAATATAATAGCAAAATAATAACTTTTTTCATATAATGTATTTGTGAATAATTAGAGAGTACTTCAGTGATTAAGGCAATGTCAAACCCAACAATCATGAATTTCTTGGTTTTTTGTTACCACATTAAATTTTGTTAAGCACTTTCGGGGGAAACTTTGAGGGTAGACAGAGAACAGCCTAAGATTGAGGACAATGGGGTCCTGCCTCTGTCCCATACAGACTGCAACTGTGGGCAATTCACTCAATTAGTCTTTCAGCACCTCGGATTATAAATGTCCAAACATTTGGCAGTCTGAATTGCTAGAAGCAGCTTCTCATGGGGATATCAAAACATCAGTGAAATCCCAGACTAGAACAAATAAATGAACCAAAAGAGTTTCCATACTTCTTTTCTCTCTGAAATTTACAATAGCTCTATCAGGTAGACTAGGAATAATTACCCTCAGTTGATAATATAGGGGGAGTTAAAGTTCCAGAAGAACTAAATCTACCCAGCTAGTTAGTACTGGGAGAGTAGTGAGAGTAAGTAGTAGTAGTGAGAGAAGACCAGGTCTCTTGACTCCCTGTGATTTGCCTTTCCACTAAATCCTGCCAATCAAGAAAAAATTGGGGGGGGGGGGATAAGAAATTATTATCCATTGTGATACTCCTAATCACACCCTACCATTCTATCACTTCAAAAACCCTGATCCTGCGTGCTTTAGAAGTACAGCTTCCACCAAAATCACTCTCTGATTTCAGAATTGCTTCCGTGACCAAAGCATAGAGACAGTTAGTCACTTTGTGTTTAAGAAGAAAGAAATCAAAGAACTTGGAAAGAATGAGACACTCAGCAATCAATCTAGCTGATTAGGGACCCAGCCCAAAGCACATGAATTTCTCATATATTCATGATAGAAACTTGGTCCAAGAAGAGAGAAGTGGGGGATGGGGAGGGTGCAAAGCAAATGTCTCAGTCTCAGAGCCTACCAAAGCTTTCTTTCTCTTGCTATCAGTTTTGAACTCAGGCTTTCTTTAAAAAAAGGAGCAGGGGATTCCCAGGATTGAGACTTCTTATTTTCCTCAGCTGTACATGGCTTTCCTGGAGAGCTCAAGGGTAAACCATCAGTCCAACTAGCCAGGAAGCCAGTGGAGAATTATCAGGCTTTCAGGCCACAATTTGAGTTCAGGAACTCTCATAAATGCAGCCAGCGGGGCTTGGCAGCGCCAGGCATGGCCAGCCCCATTGGAACCTCACCCAGACTGCTGACCTGGCACCCACACAAAATCATATAACTCGTTCCCTTGGCTGCATCTCACTGAGGTTTTAACCATCTCAAATCCAGGAGTGAAAGCCCTGGGAGATGATGAATGTTCCAGGGTTGCCCTATTCCTAACATGTGATTTCTTTCTATGAGAGATTTCAGTAATTTAGAGGTTTGGAACTCAACCCTTGTAACACCACCAAAAAATGTTTGCATAACTGGGTTAGCCAAGAAAGGATCTTTTAAACAAAAGAGACTCCCTTCCCCCTTGAGAAAGCCCACTTTTATTAGGTAAACCAATTAAAATATATTCAAAAACACAGACATCTTTCCGAGTTTCAAGGTTTCTTCGAAAAAATCCATAGATAGAAATCGTTTCATTTTTTAAAAATCCATCCCAGACAACTATTCCCTTATTCCCATATAACATGTTGTTCTCATTTAATTTATATGACTTTAAAACTGTATAGGAAAAATATGGTTGACTAGGGAGACATGGATGTTTAAAAAATGCAGCACCATGTAGGAAATTAATAATGTACCATAGGATAGGACAGGAATTGTATTGCAATATTTGCTACAGTGGAAGTGGACAGAGCACTGAATTGCAACATCACATATTTGTATTTTATATAATAGATAATGTAATATGCATGCACATACATATATTCATATGTTATATATAAATCTCATTTAATCCTCACAATAACCCTGTGAGACAAATGTTTTTACTTTCTTTAATTCATATTTCTCAGAAATGGTTTTCAACATCACAATGACACTGGTCAGACAGTTAAAGCTTCATAGGAAAAGCTACAAGATAATAAAAATTGTAAAAAGCTAATACTCATTTTTTTAAAATTGAAAATCACAAAAAATAACAATATGACAAAATATATGGCAATAAAAACAATATCTACATTGTCCTAAATAAAAAGACAAACAAAATGTGCCTTGGTTACTAAAAAGAAAAAAGAGTCACATTCAAGTGGTATAAGATTAAAAATTTGTATTTATATAGGTATATATTCAGCATATTTGCTATGTCACCCCTAAAATATGCTCATATCCTTGCTGTACCTAATAGCATCCACACCATTAATTTTCTCCTAAGGTTGCAAAATCCTAGCCCAATTTTTCATCTGGATATCACAGGCTCATTGCCTGAGCCCCATGTATTATATTCTCTACTTTATATAAGGAAAATGAGGGCCAGAGGAGTGTATGGACCTCTCCAAAGTCATATAGCTTATAAAGGGTAGGTCTTGCATTCAAAGTTCAATGCTCTTCCTACTACACCAAATTACCTTTCTAAAACTAGACACTCCTTGAAGACATTGATGGTCCCTTATTACATACACACACACACACACACACACACACACACACACACACATATTTACCTTATGCACAATGTTTTTGACTTAATGGATTTTGAGTTCAAGCTCTTTCATTTGCATCTAGGTTAGGTTTAAACAAGTTGGCCTTCCCTGTTAGCTCACTTGTAAAGAGCAGGATTTCAACCAGCTGATCTCAAAGCTCTTCATGTTTTAGTTCCTATGATGCTAAGATAAGATGTTCTATAAGCTTTCTTCTTGCTCTAACACTGTAAGATATATATTTTAGGGACTCTTCCAGCTCAGAAAGAATAAATAATACAAGAGAGCCAGAGCCAAACAAAGACATGAACTTGGACAAGTTATTTCATCTCTCTGAGGCTGTTTCTTTCCCTAAAAAAAGATAATGGGTTATGCCCATTCCCCCTGAAAAATTGTACTATATTGATATAATCAGTAATACTATATTTGATCAATTAAACTTTAAAGGACTCAATTCACATTCTTCCTTCACGTTTTCATTTATTATGTTCTGTGGGGGACACAGTACAAGGGTACAGCTGTTGGCAGCATCACATAAAGATGGCCAGGGAGCCCTGTGATGAATCTGGGCCCACCTAGAGGTCAAAGGCAGCCTCTCATCAAACAGCAGCCTAAGACTCCAGGGTACAAAATTCAGTAATAGGCATTGTATGACAACAGGAAAGCCACAAATGTTCACAAAACCAGCCTGTGCCATTTTTCTAGCCCAACATTTCTCCAGTCCTATCTTATATACTAGTTCTTCTCAGCCCTCTCTCACTCAAAAAACAAAAGTCAAGTGCAAGTCATGTCATCATTTCTCTGATGGCATGGCCTTCTTCGGCAATGAAGGACGAACACACACACTAGTTCTTCTGCACAATTTCTTTTGACAATATGTTGCAACTCACATCTATTATTAGTGTCTCTATTGACTTGGGAAATCCTCAACCTTAATTCTAACATGTCACGATTTTCAGCTAATATGACTTCACCAGAAAAATTGCAACATATTTTTTTAAAAATCAACTTTAATTTCAGAGACAAGCTTCCTTGACTTCCTTCAAGGTTCAGCTAAAATCCTATCTTTTATAGGAAGCTTTTTACAATTCTTTTTAATTCCAGAGTCTTCTCTTAATTATTTCAATTTATCCTGTATTTATTCTGTATGTTCCCTGTTTAGACATTTCTATTTGATTTTTGTCTCCTTCATTAGATCATGGACTCCTTGAAGGCCAGGACTATTTTTCTTTTTAACTCTTTTTCTAAATTCCTCTATGCTTAACACATTGCCAGGCACATAATAGGCACCAAATGTATATATATATATATATACACACATATATATGTAGATTGGTCCAAAATGTATTCATGTAAATGCATATAGATAGATAGATAGATAGATAGATAGATAGATAGATAGATAAAGATGGATCAATAAATAGGTAGGTAGGTAGACAGACAGACAGACAGACATGCTTACAAACTAAAACAATAAATTATTGTTTAGCTGGTAATATTCACAGAGTTCTACAGTGGATAGTGATTGGAGTATAAAGTTTAGATAACACTTTGTCTCTGCCATTCTAGGATTTAGAATACAATCTAGATGACTTCATCCTAAAAGGTACATAGGGCAAAAATTATCTCCATTTTACAAGTTCAGCTCAGTTCAATATACATTAAGTGCTTACTAGTACCCTTCTGTTAGGTACTAGGCATAAAAAATGAAACCAGTCTGTCCTCAGGGAGCTTATATTTTACTGAAGTGGTAATTGAGTCACAGAGAATTGAAGTAATTTACCCAGAGTCACACAACTAGTAATTAGCATTGGCACCATCATAACTGAAACCCTGGTCCTTCTGATAATCAGTGATGAGGACTTTTCATTATGCCAGAGTTGCTGTCTGTCCTTCTTTCTTGAAAAGAACCATGACATCAGGGAGGTGATGCCATGACATGGAAGTGAATTAGATTTAGGTGAGAAAAGGCTATGCAAAGTTACCGGTCTCACTTTCTCCTCCTGAGCCATCTGGGTCCAGTGGCCAGGTATAAATCAGGACAACTGGAGATGACCCAGAATACAGTGGGAGACCTTGGCCTTTTCAAGCTAAGGTCTTTCCCAGGTCTCAGTCAGACTGAGGCAATGCCCATTTAGTGATTGCTAGAGTGGTAATCCACCCAAGAATGGACATGTGAATTAGTAAACAAAACTGCAAGCTAGTAGATGCAATAAGTAGCATGTGCCTACCAACAATTAACTAGATGTGCGGGTCAGTCTTTAAAAAAATTCAAAGTGACTTAAATGTTTGCCATACTGTCAAATTTGTTCTAACTTCTCCCACATGATCCTTACCTCCTCTTCCTCCTCCTCTCCCTAATATTCTTCTTTTTTTCCTTCTTTTTTGCTAGACTAAGCAAATTTTAACATATGTTTAACCCTCTTCGATTTCCTACCTAAACACAGATTTCTATAAAAACCCTGGGGATGGGGGGGGGGGGTAGAGGCTTAAATAGGAAGGTAAGACTAAGCTGCTTAAAGCTTTTAAGGGCTACTACTGCCTGACTTCTTTTAGGGCCAGTGAGATTGCTTTTTGTTATACATGAGCACATATATCCTTACATGACTATGCCAACAATGATGTGAATATCATACATTTTAGATGGATTATTCCTCTTCAATGCTAAGCATATTCTAGATAGAGAAAGGAGAAAATCACTTGAGGCAACTGAAAGAAGCTTTGCAACCTTTTAGTTTCCTTAACCATGGTAAGATCAATTAAACAATCAGAGGCAAATCTAAATTTACATTTTGTTTTGTCAGGGAATGTAGTTATAATTAGAACCAAATGTCACATGGCGGGCTCAGATCAACATAATTATTTTCCTTACAGAGCATATGAAACAATGCTTGAGATCTGGCATCGCATTACATTTGCCTTCTTAATGTTTGACTCTATTTAAGACTGCAAGAAGGTCCTTCTTCAGTGTTACCATCCAGTAAAACCAGAATTACTCACACACACCTGAGATAAACACCATCATTCCCTGTATTCCACAATGGGCAAATGAACACAAGCTTTTTTTGTGTGTGTGGTTGGTTGTCAGAAGCCATCCCAAGGATGTTCGTAGACAAGGGATGATTCTGACCCTCAACCGCTATAGAAAGCATCAGAGAGTAGCTGAGTCCTTAGCATAACAGGATCTTAGACCTCTGATTACCAAGTAATTGTAACCTCTCATTTCTAGAATGATAGGATATCTGATATGGTCATATCTGAGAGAATAGGTAAAGACTTTGAAGGTGTTATCAAAAACAGAGATATTTCTGACTGTGAAAGAATATCTTCAAATAGCCCGTTCGTTGATCTGATTCTTAAAACCACAGGCAGCTTAGAATAGAGGTAAGTTAAGGAGATTTCCCCAAGGGATACACAGAGCGTACAGGAACACAAATACACACTGGAGGAAGCTACTGAGGTAGTGAGACTCTACAAAGATGCACTGATTTGCCACAAAGAGGACTCATCTTGGTCGCGTATTCTATCTCTTGTCTATACAGTCAGCTCTGCAGAAACGATACAAGGCTCGGTTTAAGCAAAACAAACCCCAAAGCCTGGACTGTGTCTAGTTTTTCGAGCTTTGCTACAATCAGCCTCCAAATGGAATATAAGCCTCATTCAATGGCAGCAATTGCTCCATTTTTGCTCTCATAACCTAACTATCCTTATCATAGCACCAGAGTGAAAAGTTAGGCAGGACTAACTTGCTTTAGTAAAGGTGGTCCAGCCAAATTCAGGGAAAACAGGATGAGGAAAAGGAGTTGGGGGAAATGGGGAAGGAACCAAGAAATAGAATCAGAGAAGCAGTCACTAGGTGTAGTTAATTTTGAACAACATCATAATACTTCTTGGGATAAAAATAATAGCTTATCTTTTTCTGCCCTTTTACCCTATGGCACCTAATAGGGTACTGGGAACATAGACACTAATCTATTATAATAATAATTATCATTATTATTATCAGACTTAAGTGAAAGGCAACACCATGTAGTGGAAAGAGCACTATATGTAATGTAAAAACTCAGGTTCAAGCATCAGTTTTGTCAACCGTGGAAATTTTGGGTCAGGAGCCCTAAAGCTCAAAGGGAGCACAGGCTAGCAATGAATGGTAAAAGCCACAAAGACAACATAAAGAGCTTTTTATTGCTGTGTTATAGAAATAAGGAGAAGTTCAGAGAAAGGATGGGGTAGCTTATTGGATGGTGAGGCAAGATGATAATGGTCCCCAAATGGAAGAACTATTCAAGTTTGTTTTTGTTACAATTTTTAGCAGAACAAGAAATTCTCTTCAAACTGAGAAGTGTAAAACAAAAGTGGTTAAGTGGGAATAACACAAGATAAACCAGGTCCAGATGAATGTAATCCTAACTTGCTGAAAATACTTGCAGATGGAATTGCTGAACCACTATGAGTGATCTTTCAAAAATACTGTGAGATCATGTGTGTCCTTCCACAAATATTTCCTAGGCATATTCACTGTTGCCACTGATGGGATATGTATTTGGGGAAAGCTTCTTCTAGGTTTCTGGGAGGAATGATTTGTTGCTAATTTTCTTACTGGGCTATTTCATTTTTAATGCCTCTGCTTTGGGGAGGGGGGAATGAAAGAAAAGAAAAAATATTGATCATGTAAAATGGGACTTAAAAAAGGAAAATTTTACATGCAAAGTCATGCTTATTCTTTCTGATGCATATCCTCAATGATTATGAAGATTTTTGGGGATGTATGATTTTATTGGAGTAGGGAGCTATCAATTAAGAAAGTCCTTCTGTCATAGCCAATGGTTAACTATTTTGCAAATTCTTGTCCGAAAGAGCTTCCTGGAATGCTGACAGATTATAGGGCTTATCCTGTGTCACACAGCCAGTAAGTGACAGAGACATAATTAAAACCCAGGTCTTCCCTGGGTTTCAGAGTCAGGCTCTCTATCTTCTATGCCATATGTGTCTCATGTAAATAATTTGCATAAATTGTTTTATATAGATAGTAAAGTAAGCATATGTGTCATCACTGTTCTCAGATTCTTTATTTTGCTAATAACATCTGAGATTTTTTTGCACATCTTTGATATCTTTCCCGCCCTCAGATATCTTAAAAATTTATCCATTCATGCCCTCAAAATTATGTCATCTCCAGTAGAGACCTCTTATATGTATGTATGATATAGTTCAGTTATTTTTCCCATCTTTGTTTGCTTCAGTTCATTTCTATTTCCATTGGAAGCATATGTAGGACTATGATGTTAGTGTTCAAAGGTAATTACTCTATTGTCCTTGGTGGTAAAAAAGAATTTTTTATTAAAAAAATTTGCAGAGCTTTCCAACATTTTATCATATTGTTTTCCTGTTTCCACTTTCACCTGAAAAGCCCTGAAAATAATTTAGATTAGTTGGGTTTCTTACTAAGTTTTTGTCTTTTAATTGTTTTTTCCTTCAAGTGCTTCTCATCATTTTATGATGTGACAGTCCTTTAAAAGTATACCTATCTTCAAAATATTTTATAAATAAACTTACATTCCAAATAATTTATTCCTTTAACTTTCATTTTTCTCTGCTTGACAAATATGGCCAGATTTTTGTTGACAAAGGTGGTTATTTAGGCTCTGTGAGGCTACTTGTTATGTTGATTGACTTATACTGGTTTAACTATGTGAAATTGTTGTAATCAGTTTCTGTATCTTTTCCCCTATCCATTTCCCATTTTCCAGGAGCATGTCTCATTTCAATAGTTCAGTTTGGAGTTAATTTAATTCAGTATCATTTAATTTTTACATTGGATTGGATTTTTACATCTCACTTTTAGAGTAAGCTAAGTCAACATATATTAATTGTCTAAAAGTTGTGTGATTCTTATAACTCTCTGCCCATCTTGTTCTAACGTTTTCTTTATCATATGTGGTTGAAAAAACTTGGAGTCAAAGAAATTGAGCTCAAACTCAACTCTACTATTAACTGACTTTGTAATCTTAGACAATTCACTTAACGTTCCTGGGTCTCAGTTTCTTCTCCTATAAGATGAAAGGGTTGGACTAGATGATATCAAAGATAACTTAGCATTCTAAATTCTGTGATAGTATATTATAGACAGGCATTATTAGTCTATCATCCTTATTTGTTTTTGTTTGCTTGGTATGTGGTTTTTGTTTAGTTTAGTTGTTTTTGTTTTGGGTTTTTTTGCCAGCCATCTTAATACATCTTTTAGCCACATACTACTTTTCAAAATTTTACTCTTTTGACCTCTACTTGGCATTTGGGCTGCTTTTTTTTTTTTTATCACTCCCATAATACTGCTATGAAACACTGTGTCATTTGTATAGTAGACACTGCAAATGAAGGTATCATCTACTGGAACAGCTCTAATTGCATCTCAAATAATCATTGCCTTCTATTATACATTTTTTAAAACCAGATCTGTGATGTTATGGATGTGTGGTGCTCCCAGGAAGGAAATGCTACCTCATTAATGCACATTACCAACTTGGTGTTCTTAGAGAGTTGCCCTAAGCAGCATGAGAGGTTAAGGGGTTTGCCCAAGGTAGAACAGCCAGCATGTGTCAGAGAAAGGGCTTGAAGTCACATCATCCTACCCTGAGACCAGCTCTCTTAGCTTTTATGGCACAATACCTCTCTACTGTTACCACATTATTGAAAATGATTAGCACTTCATACAAGGAAATTGTTTTGTTTTTATCATTAGTTTCATTCATCTTTTATTCAATTACTACCCTAATGAGTTAGAGAAGCTGTCATATTCATCTTATGAAAATATTAGAAAAAATCATGTCTTCCATATACGAAGAACTGAAATTCAGGGTCAACACTGCCTGCTTTTCCAGCTGATTTGAGTCCATTTGGATGACTCACAAGAAATATGAGTGTGAGACATTTCTAAAGGGAATAATGTAAAGATTTATCTGGTTTTACTTGTCCTATCTTTTAGCCTTTTGCATTTATATGGAAATCCATTTCAAAAGTCCCAATGGGGGAGTAAGTTGTCATTATTTTTATCTGTGAATTTAGTATTTTAGAACCACAATAGATATTCTGAAATTACACATAGCTGTGTTTTACCAAAGAATTCATCTGGGTAGGGGGGGGAGCATTTAAAAAGTAGGTTACTGGCTCCCTAGAAGTGGTTAGTCTATTCCATGGACCCATTTCATTGTGAATTCAGAAAGGTCAGCACCATGCCATGGAGTTCACCATACAACACAGTGGAAATGGGTCAGCGCATTTTCCTGTGAGATGAAGATATAGGGAAGGGTTTGCATTTTTAGCTGGTCCTGGGCATCTCACAGATTTGAGACTCTTAGCCTCCCTGCTTAGGCTCTATATTTTGCCCTTGAACTGACCTGGTTTTCCTCAGCTTCACTCATTTTTCATTCAGTCATTACCTTTGCGCTTGGATTCACTACCACTATCATCCATGCAGATTTGCTTAGCTCTTGGTGACCTTTCAAAGGCTTCCGAATGTTCTTTTCAGTGAAAAGCTAGCGCTGAGAGGGATCCAGACGGTCAGAGTAGAATACCAAATAGAGGACTGGACTTGGAGAAGGAAGACAGATTTAGACTCTACTTTTTACCCTTTCTAGTTTGCGTCCATGAATAAGTTGTTTAATCTCCCAGAACCTCAGTTGTTATTTTTTAATCTGTAAAGTAAAAATAGTAACGCCTGTAGAATTGACTTCATAGAGCAGTGATGAGTTGTAAATGGGACGATGTATGTAAAGCTGTTTGCAAACTTTAAAGTGTTATATAAATGGCAGTTATTAAGAAGTTACAGTGGGACTGGAGTCAGGAAGAACTAAGTTTGAATCTGGCCTTGTTCACTTATTAGCTCTGTGGTGCTGCGCAAGTCATTTAACCCTCTTTGCTTCATTTTCCTCGTCTCTGTAATGAACTGAAAAAGGAAATGGCAGACTTTACTATTTTTGAAACAAAAATAGATTTCAGAAGAAACTGAAATTCTCTTCTTTACACATCATTTTGACTATTCTGGTCCAATCACTATGAGTTTAGATTACTAGATCTCTCTGTCTCTGTCTCTCTCTCTGTCTCTCTGTCTCTCTCTCTCTGTGTCTCTCTGTCTCTGTCTGTCTCTCTCTGTCTCTCTCTGTCTCTCTTTCTCTCTCTCTCTCTGTCTCTCTCTCTCTTTGCCTCTCTCTCTGTCTCTCTCTCTCTGTCTCTATCTCTCTCTCTCCTCTCCCTCTCTCTCTGTCTCTTTCTCTCTGCCTCTCTGTATTTCTGTCTCTCTGTCTCCAAAATAATAAAATTGATATCAAAATTACCTAACTTACAGATCTGCACTGTGCCTAAAGTTATAAAATGACTACCACCCTTTGCAGTTTTAGAGAACAGAATAAAGTGCTCTTAAAACTATATGACTGTCTTATAACTTTATATAGAATTTCACAAGCCCTTTTGGTTTTAGAATTTTTTTATGTGAAATGAAGGTTCTGAATTCCACCTCTATATAAAAAAGGCACATCTGCTACTCCTGAGAAACAGCAGCACACATCTGCAACATGCTGTGTTTGTCAAGCCTGGAAAAAGAGAATGATACACTCCATGGGCTCTCAATAAATGCCTGTTGATGGGAATGTTTTTTTTTTTCACACCTAAAATTCCAAGTTTTTATCTATAGCCTTTCATCCTAGGACTTTAAAACCACTTAATAAAAAAAGAAGAAACCCTCAGTGTATTGATCTCCACCACACCCCTTTGAGGCTGGAATGTAGCTGTCATTGCTGTGTCTTCTAAATGGAAAGAGATCGGCCCATCTACTAGAACCAGACTCCTCATAACATCAGTCACAGGACTAATACCCTCCTTTGCCTCCCTCCCAACCAAGGCCAACTCTGGGGAACACTCAACAGACACTTGTTCAGTACCTACTATGTGCAAGGAACCATGGTGAGGGATGGAGGAAACACGGCAAAAATTTAGAGCTAGAAGTAAAACTGTGACTCAGGCACTGGAACTCAGAAAAGCTTTGTGACTTGGAATAAATGTAGTACTAGAAGGGACCCCAGAGTTCTTTCATTTGTTATATGAGGAAGCTATGGCTGAGAGAGTAAAATACTTTCCTAAAGTCACACAGGAAAGACAGAGGCAAGATTCGAACTCACTCCTCAGACTCCATAACCAAGGCTTTTTTCTGCTCTTCTACTCTAGAAGTCTTTCTCATCAAGGACTTACATTTTACCAATTTAATCACTTATCTACCATTTTCATTTATCTTCCTCCTTTCCTCAAGAGTCTAGGTAGAAAAAAGAGGTGAAGCAATCGCTCCTGGCATGTAATGGAAAGAGTAATAGTTATATAATTACTGAGGTGGATAGAACAATGGATAGAACACCAGGCTTGAATTCAGGAAGACCTGAGTTCAAATCTAGCCTCAGGTTTTCACTAGTTGTATGACTCTTGCCAAGTCACTTAACCCTGTTTGCCTCATCTGTAAAATGAGCTGGAAAAGGAAATGACAAACCACTCCAGCATCTTTGCTAAAAAGATCCCCAAAGGGGTCACAAAGAGTCATACATGTCTGAAATGACTCAACTACTATATTGTAATCAGAAGACCTGGTTTGAGGTCCAGTGCAGCTAGTCACAACCTGTGTGACTTTGGGCAAGTCATTTCTCTACTACGTCATGTAAATCTAAATTGTACATGGTGGCTTGCATGTAGTCTCCCCCTTTAGACTGTAAGCCTCTTGCAAGGAGGGACTCACTCCTTCTTGCAGCCATCCTTTGCTTTTTCCACTGGATCATGTTTCCTTGAGCCAAAATATCTGAGATTCCTCCTGCTTACTGTTATTCTACTTTTGCTTTCTCCAGTTCATTCTCTTCTTCCTCTCTATTCTTCTTTTCAGTTCTGTCCTTCATGTGCCTGGAAATCATTTATCTCTCCTAACCTTTAGCTCTCTTTTTTTTCACCCAAATTACTGGCTGCTTCTCGGATCATTTTGGACAGAAATCAGTCCTTAAATAGAGATGTCTATTACATTTGCTGATTAGAATACTTCCTGGTTACAACCAAAAATTCACATTCAATCCTGAAATACAGACTGGGAATTTTCTAGTTGTCTCCCATGCCTAGAATGTTCTCTCTCCTTTTCTCTGCTTATTGGCTTCTCTGACTTCAAGTCTCAATTAAAATCCCATCTTCTATAGAAAACATTTCTGAACCCCCCAATTCTAGTCTTCCTCTTTTAATTAGTCCTTATTTTCCTGTATATGACCTGTTTGTACATTATCTCCCCCTTTAGTGAGCTCTTGGAGGATTAGCTTTAATCCTAAAGGGCATAGTGATTGGAATTAAGCAGGTGCTTAATAAATGCTTACTGAATGAATGATTAAACATCAGTTACTCATGTACATGATTGAGTGTTTTACATGATGGAGAAGGAGGTGTTTTCAAGGGATGAGGATTGAGGATCTTAATCAAATGAAATATTAGAGCATTTCATTTTCATCTAGAAAGATACTCTAGTTTCTGTTGGTGGATGTGTTTTCTGGGTTAATTTCTTTAATGTTAGAATGCTCCCCTAATTTCATAATTATAGGCATGATCACCACTTCCTACAAATAGTGTTTTTTGAATGTACTCAATTTCTGGAATGCCCTTCTTCAAAAATTTCTTTGTGTTTATTTGGTATATATTTTCTATTTATTTGTCTATGGAAATCTTATTTCCCATGGGCAGAGTGTATGCATCTGAAGGGCAGACTCTACTTTTATGTTCCTGTCCCTGGAGAAAATGATTCACAAAGGCTTGTTGAACTGAATTGAATTGCCAGTCTGGTCCAAGTCATCCTTGATAATTTCGTTTATAGCATTTCTTATGAACATCAATTTTTAGAAAACATATATTTGGGTCAGAATATATTATAGGTCAAAATATATATTTGGGTCTCCATGGCACAGGAAGCCACTTAATCCTCTGTGATTTCGGCCAGTGCATTTACAAACATTCTCCACAGAGAATCCATTCGATATTGTAGAAACCTTCTGCTGGTTCCTTTGTTATGTCATAACCAAGGTAGACAGGCCACAAGCGTTTACCAGACACTTAACAACTCTACTTACTTCGTGCCACTGGTGATACAAATATATGCAAAAGGAAGATAGCCCCTGTCCTCAAGACCTTACGTTCAAATGGGAAAAGAAAAGAACAAAAGGGAGCTTGAAATGGAGTTGGGCAGGTGCTGGGGAAGGTTCCAGGGTGAGACTGTAACTGAGGCATAGTGTTGAGTCTGGAAAGTACAATGCATCACTCAACCTGTTATCCTATTCTCAGTTTCCTAGCTATCTGAAACTCTTCCATTTCTCAAATCCAGTCAGTCCCCAAATCTTGTCAATTATATCTCTACAACATTACCTATGTCCATTCCTTCCCTCCCTGCTCACATGACCCCCACCTTCCCCACTCCGACCTTCATTATCTCTTGACTTTATATAAAATGGTCCCCTGTGCTCCAATCTCTCCCCCATCCAATCCACAGCTCCCATACAGCTATGACTAAAGAACAGGTCATACTATATCATTACCTTGCTTAAGAGACTTCAGTGATACCCTCTTGCCTTTAGGAGAACATGCATCTTCTTTGACATTTAAAACCCTCCCCAAATGATCTGGCTCCAACCTACTTTTCCAGACTTATTCCCTTTTGCTTCTCCTTACTCCTTCTACATTCCAGCCTAATTGGTCTATTTTCAGGTCCTCATAGGTGACATTCTGTCTCCCATCTTCATGCTCTTCTGCGTACCTGTAGTGGAAAAAAGGGCATTTCCTACCTGGAATGTTCCCCCTACTCCTCTTTGTCTTTTGAAATGCCTAACGCCTTTTAGGGCTCAGTTCAAATGCCATGTCCTATAAACGTCCTTTCCTAATCCTCTCAGTTTCTAGAATTCTCATCTTCAAAAATCCCTTTGTATTTATTTGGTATATATTTTCTCTCTACTTATCTATGGAGATCTTATGTCCCATGGCTAGAATGGAAGCTTCTTCTGCTTTCATTTTCCTATCCCTGAAGGAGGTGATTCATAAAAGTTTGTTGAATGCAATTCAATTTAATTCTCTGAGTTCTTTTCTGGCCACAACCATTCTTGATAGCGTCATTCATGCCATTTCCTGTGCACATCAGTTTTTTAGAAAATATATACTTGGGACACAATCACTCTAGATGATGAACCAGGCTCTAATGATTGACCTCCATCTTCAATCCCCCTAATTTCTTTTCTATCCTGAAACTGACCAAAGCCTTCACAGTTTTTCCAGGCTGTGCTAGAACCAGCTTGAACTGGCTCAAAGTGGATTGTTACATGCTCAGTGTTAGCATTTGTAATAGTAATAATATCTAACATTTGTTGTTGTTATTTGGTCATTATTCAGTTGCATCTGACCATTCATGACTCCATTTGGGATTTTCATGGCAAAGATACTGGAGACTTTTGCCATTTCCTTTTCCAGCTCATTTTACAGATGAGTCACTGAGACAAACAGGGTTGTGACTTGCCCTGAGTCACAGAGCTAGCAAGTGTCAGAGGAGAGATTTGAACTTAGGTCTTCCTGACTCCAGGCCCAGCACTGAGCAACCTAGCTGCTTTTGCTTCATAATTATTGTGTGAACCTGAACAAGTCACTTAACCTCTCTTAGACAGGTGACTGTTTAAGACTCCAAGTTGCAAAGGAGGTGCCAACTTGTATTAATCAAAAGAGTCCCCCACAAAAGAAACCACAGGACTGATGAAAAACCAAAACCAAACAAAAAGTATGCATGTGCATACGTGTGTGCACGCATGTGCACTCGCGCGTGTGTGTGTGAGTGTGTGTGTGTGTGTGTGTAGGAGTGGAGGATTTATGAGCAGAGAACTGTATCTGTTAGTCTTCATGTTCCTCTCAGCATCTACCTTACTTCCTTACTCACTAAATGTGTCTCAGTTTGAGAGCCTGCCCAGTCACTCATTAGTTATGAGAACTTGGATAAGTCACTTACTTTTAATCAGTCTGACATACTTCTTCAATAAAATGAGCCTGACAGGGCAGCTAGAGGGAGCAGTGAATAGAGCACCTGCCTTGGAGTCAGGAGGACCTGACTGAGTTCAAATGTGACCTTAGACATTTGACATTTACTAGCTGTGTGACCTTGGGCAAGTCACTTAACCCCAATTGCCTTGCCTTCCCCCCTCTAAAAAAAAACAATAAAAAATGATCCTGAAAATCCTAACGCTGGCTATCTCAGGATAATGTGTGAGAAAACACTTTTTAATCAATGAAGCATGATAAAAACGTAAGATATTATTATGTGACAGAAAATAATCACAATATTTGAAGATAAAAAGAACCTTAGTAATCATTCCTTTGTTTTGCTGATGAGAAAATAGCCCAGAGAAGTGACTTGTCTCGTTGAAGTGATTTCATCCAAAGTATTAAGTAACATAGTTAAAATTTGAATCCAGGTACAAAGAAGATAAGTATTCTTCCTATTACGCTACATTGCCTTTCATTCTTCCAAACCAAAGTCAGGAAGAAATATGAATATCACTAAAAAAAATAGTGTAGAATGAATGTTCATCAAGTGAATGAATAGACGAATGAAAGCATGGATATGCTAGATTATGGATATACCCCAGAAATTGGCAAAAGCTCAAAATCAGTTGATTTGTTTTGGTTTTGACAATTGCCTGGGCTTAAGAAAGTGATGGATAAAATGTTAATAACACAGATGAAGCTTAAAAACATGTTTTGTGTATATCTCTCTCTCTTCCCAGAGCCAGTTGTTAAAACATTTACCAGGACACTCCTGAATGAAAGTAGTTAAGTGGTAGGAAGCATTAAATGCATAGAAGTAAACAGAAGCCTTCATGCTACCTTGGGCCTCTCCTCTCATTGACACAAAGTAAAAATCTTCAGGCAATCAGAGGATCCAGAGAGAGACCTATAGAATTCGAATTTCTTGTGTTATAGCAGAGAAAAGTGAAATATTAAGAGACTCACAAAAGACTACAGAGTAGGCAAGGGATGATTCAGACTAAGTTGTGAGTGGAGTGGCCTGTGCTTCACTTTCCCAGGAGCAGCCAAGAGAACAGTAACTGAAATGGAACAAGGGGGAAATTAAAGCTAGAGGAAACATGTGCTTGTGCAATTGACAGCTAGCCTGCAGCGCATTATTGAGACAAATCATTTAATAGCTTGTAAAAGGATTAGATGTTTGAATATGAATATGACTCAGGCTGAGAAGTGCTTGGTGGCTCTGCTCACTGGGATTACAAATGATCGGGTACATTTTATCTGAAGCCTCAGGGCTGAGCCCCATAACACCTGGAAAACAACAACTGTTGGCTCTTCAAGGGAGAAAGTTGATGGAAGGAGTAATCTAACGTGTCCAGTTCCATTGGTTGGTTTCACAGGATTAGAGATGGAAGGGACTTTGGAGATGACAGTATCACGGATTTTCAGAGTTAGAAGTAGTCTAATGACCCATCAATTACAATACTTAGCCAAAAAAAAGGAATTCCCTCTCTAACCTACCCAACAAGGACTCTTCCAGCCTTTGTTGAAAGAAATCCCATGAAGGAAGACTCATTATCATTCACCAGCCCTTTCCTGTTTTGCAGAGCTCTAATTTTTAGGATTCCCCGCCTCCCCCCCCAACATCTAGCTTCAGTCTCTTCTACTTTAACTCATCAGAACCAAAGCAAACAAGTCTAATCCTTCCTTCACATAACAGTTCTTTAAATTCTTGAAAACAGCCATTGCTGCTCCCCTCCCTCATTTCCAATTCTCTTCTTCTCCAGTGCTTTCAACTGGGCCACATAGGATACCTACTACCCACCCTTCACCATTCTGGTTCCACTCTTTGGAACATTCACCAACTTATCAATGTTGTTCCTAAACTGTGGATCCAGAACTTAATACTTTAATACTCTAGATTAAGTTCTGACTTGGGGCAGGAAATAACAGGACTCATACTTCCCCTTTTCAGAAAATTATACCTCTATTAATGTAGACTAAGATCTATGTGGCTTTCTTGGCATACACTAAATATTTAAATAATTTGTTAATTAAAGGATGCATAGAGCATGAGGTGATGTGGAAACAGTTCTTAAGAGCTAAACAAACAATATCACATTTCAAATTGCTTGATTTTTTTATGCTGTCATGGGAAGGAGTGTGGTGTGTTTGATGGTTTGCTTGATGGGAGGTTGAGAGGTCTGCTTTCAAATTCTGCCTCAGAACCTTGTTTGCTATATGACCTTTGGGAAGCTATTCAGCTTCTTAAGTCTCAGTTTCCTTATCTGTAAAGTTCAATAAACTATCAATGTCATTGGATTGTTAGAGGGAAAACATAATACAAATGTGAATGATTATTTTGGAGGCAGAACTTGGATCTCGGATCAACTTAGAAATAAATTTCTTAATTATACTCGACCTTAAAGCTCAGCTGAGGAAAGGTATTTTCTTTTCTTATACATTCCAGTATGAGATTATTCCATGTAGTATAATGTAAGAGGTCAGTGAACATGACTAGCAGTGTTACCATGGGGGAGTCCTCCCTCCACCTTCACTCCAATCCCCACCATCGCCTAGGGCCTTGGTTTCTTCATTTGTAAAATCAGGATGCTGCAGTATCTTTTCTTCCAGAATGCTCAGGGCCTTTTCTATCTCTGTGACATTTTTTTTTTCTCGACTGTCCTTTGGGGTTCTACTCTTCTCAGTGCCTAAGTAGTACATTTAAGATGGTGGGGGCACCTCTGACTGCTGCAGGGCTGTCATGCCCTGAAAAATTAACTCTGCTGCTCCTGAAATGCTTGCCTGACTCCCCAGGAGAGCCTTGGGTACTGGCGAGCATCTGGCACCTGAATGCCCTACATTCTCTAGTTGAAGTTTCTTCACCAGTGCTCATCAATTATGAGTCCATTCCTTATCCTTCGTGGGTAGCAGGTCAGATCCAAGGGGACCTGGGAGGCAAAAGCATCAGAACTTTGTATTGGGCAGGACTGAATTATTCAAAGGGGAAGTTTGCCCTCAGCACTCTTATCCCTCTCACTTTCTCTTTCTTCCGGTGTCTATCATCACTCGTAGACTGCCCCATGGTTTCTCACTCCCCCATTGTGGTACTCTTTGTGAGTCTTGCTTCATGAGTTTTGGAACTGGACAGGGTAGTTACCTGCCTTCCCGAAGGTGGTTTCCTTCTTCTTTAATTTTTGTTTTGTTTTTGTTTATGGGAAAGAAGTGATCTGTCTCCCATTGCTTCAGACACACTTTCTTTTTTTAAATTACATTTTATTTTTTTCCAGCTAACAATTATTTACTTTTTCTCCCTTCTTCCCCTTCCTCTGTCACTGGGGGGAAATGGAAACAAAACATACGTACACCAGATAATCAGTTCTTCTAACAACTCTTCCATTTGTGTACATTCAACCAAAATCCCACATTACAGTTAATTCATATTTGCAGACAGTCAAAAAGCCTGTTTGATTCTTAGCAACTTCCTGTCTTCTTTTCTGCCTCTAACAAGATCACTGGTAGTTGAACATGACACATGTGTCTGAGGGACATACCATGTTTTTTATGTGTTTTATTGATTATCATGCCCCAAATGCTCATTCTCCAACAGCAAATGTTCATAGTATCTCTTGCATATATTTAGGCATGGTTATTTTCAGATACCTGTCATATTTCACTTGTGGGCCTATACTCAAAACTTTTCCAGCCTGACTGAACTGGGCAGAGCTTTGTCCTCACTGGCATCCTCTTTGAAAACCTAGGGTCAGCACTACATCATTGTGATACATTCATTCATTAATTCTTTTAGCAGGTATTTATTAATAACCTACCATGTGTCAGGCAGTGTGTGAGATGCATGTCATACAAAACCAAAAATAAGCAATTGCTGCTCTAAAGGATCTTTACATTCTTTTTATTTGTTTATATGTTTGGGGTTGGGGTGGGAAGACAGTAGACAGGCTTTTAAGATATCTGAGCAGAACTTTTGAGAGAGCTCTTCACAGAAAGAAGAGATCTGG